>NC_042621.1:284970642-285216269 GCF_901001135.1 Rhinatrema bivittatum
AAAAGTGCTCTGGCTTTCAGTGATCTGACACAGTCTCTGTAGCCATCATCATTGCCTTTTCATTCTGTATTTTTGCTGAATAAATTATTGTGGAGCAATCTTGAATGCATGAAAGGCAAAAAGAAAATTCATAAGCAGAAAATAAAATTTAGGGGCAATTTTTAAAGGTTGTTAGCATGTGTTCTTACCTGCAAGCCAGCTATGTTAAATTTTAAGATTATGGAAACAGTGGACAACCAAAGGAGCGTTTCGGGCCATGCTTGAAAACAAGGCACATATGTCACATTTTAAACACGTAAAACGAATGGGTGCTTGCACCAGCTGTTTAGGATGAGCAAGTGAACGCTCATACTTGTCCTCTGACATTTGATGGCGGTTCGTACAAGTTTGGTGCTTTGAACGATGGCCCAATACGCTGAAGGCTCTCCAGGGGCAGAGGATCCAGAATGTGTGAGGCCTGCTGGGGGGAGACAGGGGGACGGGGACTTCTTCCTCTGTCTCCAAACGTAAGACCGTGGGAGGACCTTCTTCCCAGCCTCCCTGTGGCAAAAGAATGGGAGGCTCTCCAGGGATAGGTATATGAGGAGGGTGATAACCAAAAAGGCCAACGAGGCAGTCCCCTGAGGAAAAACACAGCCTCACATTAATTCTACCGTGAGGTATCATACAAAGAAAACTAATTCTAAACAATTTTAACTTCCATGACTTCTTTAATTCATATTTATATTTTTATATTTTAAGGAGGGAAAGACCTCAAAAAAACAGGTGGCCAGTAACGACTTGCCATCTGTAAAATGTCCAATCATTGGTCAAAAACCCTCCTAATTTTTGTGAAAATGGGGAGGCAGATTTTATAAATTTGCGCACACGCGTACGTTTGTTCGTGCACCAGGCGCGAACAAGAGTACGCGGGATTTCAATAGATACGCGCATAGCCGCGCGTATCCATTAAAATCCGGGGTCGGCGCGCGCAAGGCTGCCCAAAATCGGCAGCCTGCGCGCGCAGAGCCGCGCAGCCTGCCTCCGTTCCCTCCGAGGCCGCTCCGAAATCGGAAGCGGCCTCGGAGGGAACTTTCCTTCGCCCTCCCCTCACCTTCCCCTCCCTTCCCCTACCTAACCCACCCCCCCCGGCCGTATCTAAACCTCCCCCCTACCTCTATCCCGAAAGTTACGCCTGCTTCCAGCAGGCGTAACTTTACGCACGCCGGGCCAGCTGTCTCGCTCCATGTTCCGGTCCGGGGGCTGGTCCAGGGGCCGCTGTCATGCCCCCGGAACGCCCCCGGGCTGGAACCACGCCCCCGGGCCGGAACCACGCCCCCGGACACACCCCCGAAATGCTGCATCACTCCCAAAACGCCCCCGAAACGCCGCGTCACTCCTGACACGCCCCCGACACGCCCCTCCATGCAAGCTCCTGGACTTACGCGCGTCCCGGGGTTTGCGCGTGCCGCCGAGCCTATGCAAAATAGGCTCGGCGCGCACAGGGGGGGTTGGGGTAGGTTTTCGGGGGGTACGCGTGTATCTTACACTCGTACCGCTTTGAAAATCTACCCCACAGTGAATATTTAAAATAAAAAATCTATAGTGAAAAGTGTGATGTAAATTCTCTTATATTTTCATGATACCATACTACTAACACACCATTTATCTAAGTGCCTTTTTCGTAATGCTGACAAACATTTCAACATTTTTTTTAGGTGCCTTCTTTTCTCTGAATTGTATTTTTCTTAGATGCAAAAAAGGTTTTCCTAGTCACTGGGATTATCTCGCGATTTATTCCTCACTCATATCCAAAGAAAATAAGAGGCATTTATCTTTGATATATATATATATATGTTCCAGTAAGTAGCTGATACACTGCCAGAATTGATTTTTTTTCAGTGTCTTAAAGTCCAATTTTAAGGTCTATATCTCTGCACTTTAATGCACCTTAAAGCAGGAAAGTGGCACTTATCTTAAATATGTAATTTACAACAGAAAACTTGTACACTGTTCATGTTGTCCAGCATCTTAGAGTCAATGTAATGCCTTTTCCAGCATCTTAAACTCAACTGTAACCACAATGTCGATGTGCACACGTTTCGCTAATGCTGCTTCAGGACATGCTAGCTCGATATCGTTAGTTCCAGCGCAAAACTAGAAATTAGAAAGAATTACATGTCTGAAAAAAATAATTTTATGTAAGATACCTCGACTTTTATTTGCTCACTATATAGCGGACATGTTGACTTCAAAAGTAACATAACAGCTGCTTCATTTCTTTCTTCAAAGTGATGCAAAAACATCAAAAGGTGCTTCTTCTTCTCTTGTATAAAAAGAAAAAAAAAATCAGAAATGACATAAGAATGCAATTGGTACCAATAGGTCCAAATGTCCAAATATATTTTATTGATGACTACAATGAATTTATTCCAAAAAAAACCTTTGTTTATATTGAGCACCAATAAAAACTCAGCTAATTCCACTATCATGACATTAAATGTAACAACAATGCTCTGACAATTTTTTATATATTGTTTTGAAGGAGAGCTTATAGGAACAAATTCCAATCAATATTTGCATTTAAGCAGATCCATTTTTGTTCTCGTTGACATAGTTTCCCATCCCTATCACTTCCCCTAGTGTGAGGTAAAACACGAGTGATTACCAAACATTTCATACTAGTGAAATCATGATGAAAATGCAAACTATAAAAACTGTGGGCTGGACATTAAAAGGGTTACACGCGCCGGGCCTATTTTAAAAAGGCCTGGCAGTGCGCGTAAAGCCCCCGGGACGCGTGTAAGTCCCGTGGCTTTACGAAAGGGGCGGTCCAGGGGCAGGGCAGAGACAGAGCCAGAGGCCTGCAACAAATTTGGGAGGGGGCTAGAGTAGGGCTAGGGGGAGGAAAGGTTAGGGGAAGGGGTGTGAAGGGCAGGTTAAGGGGAGGGAACGGGGGAAGGCAGCGTGGCTCAGTGCGCGCGAGGGGGTGCACAATTGTGCACCTCGCGCGCACCAACCCTTGATTTTATAACCTGTGCGCGCCTGCGTGCGCAAGTTATAAAATCGGGTGTACGTAGCCAAGTAGCGCGCGCACGTGTACGCCCGCATGCACCTTTTTAAAATCTACCCCTATAGGCACAGTGATCTTTAAGCACTTGCAGCTACTGTTACGCTTGGGCTGTGTTCAGGGGTAGTGAACACCACCCAGAAGGGTGGCTCCAGGTGGAGAGAGACAGGGATGGCTGGAAACAGTGTCTGGGCCCAGGCTGGGTCAGGGCAGGCGGCAAGTAGCAGTGTAAAAGTCCAGGCTGGGTCAGGGCAGGCGGCAGATAGCAGTGTCTGGGTTCAGGCTGGGTCAGGGCAGCTAGTAGAAAGACAAAGAGCCCGAAGGCCACACACACACACACGCACGGTAGGGCAGAGGGCCCGTAGACCACACACACACACAGGGCAGAGGACCTGAAGGCCACACACGGACACACAGTAGAGCAGAGGGCCCGTAGGCCGCACAGGGCAGAGAGCCCGAAGGCCTCACACACACACACACGGCAGGGCAGAGGACCCGTAGGCCACACATGGACACACAGCAGAGCAGAGGGCCCGTAGGCCACACACGGACACAGGGCAGAGAGCCCGAAGGCCTCACACACACACACACACACACACAGCAGGGCAGAGGACCCGTAGGCCACACACGGACACACAGCAGAGCAGAAGGCCCGTAGGCCACACACGGACACAGGGCAGAGAGCCCGAAGGCCTCACACACACAGACAGCAGGGCAGAGGGCCCGTAGGCCACACACACACACGCACGGCAGGGCAGAGCAGGGCAGAAGGTCCGAAGACCATACACAGCACAAGGTAGAAGGCCCAAAGGCACACACAGCTCAAGGCAAGGTAGAAGGCCCGAAGGCCGCGCAAGGCAAGGCTAAGCAAGACAAGGAAGAAGGCCCGAAGGCCGCGCAAGGCAAGGCTAAGCAAGACAAGGTAGAAGGCCCGAAGGCCGCGCAAGGCAAGGCTAGGCAAGCAAGGTCCAAGGACCACACGCACAGCAAGCAAGGAAGGCTAGAGCAGGGAGCCCAGGCGAGCTCGATGCCGAAGCACCGAGGGAACTGTCAGGCAGGGTTATAAGGGAAAGCCCAGAACATAGAGTGGACAGGGGAGATGGACTGGGCCTGTCAGGAGAGCCAGCACTAGAGGGACCCCTGGTGGTGAGGCGGTTGCACAGCAGCCATAGCCGTAACAGCTACGATGCCAGGCTAACCCAATATGTAGTGTCCTTTTAATTTTACCACTGTAAGCCTTCTGACTTGGGCAGATTAATAAACACATAACAAAACTACTTGCACAATTTGTAAATTGATTCAAAATATACTGTCTACTATGAATACCATTTTCAAAAACCTTCATGACTATCGTGTTGTTACAGAAGGAATAGTGTCCTCACTTGCAATGTTCCACAATTGTATCTCCATGAATAATCAATTATCTATCCTTACTTATTGGCAGCATTGATGAACACAAATATTCACATGAATATAGGAACCTAAGCTGTTTTTCTTCAAAACACAGCAAAAGAGACATCATTGGCCAATTCTTCCTAAAGACTGTAAAGATCTCCTTAGACAACCCTAAATGATGCATTACATAAGTAATTTATTCATTTTCCATTGTGCTGTATTTAACGGCAACTCACGATTACTGTATAATGCATGTTTAAAGGCTCAGCAACTGCAGTGAAAGAGGTAGTCCCGAGTGAGTAGATTTCTACACAAGACTCTACTCTTTCTTTAAATCTCTTATTTCCAAACATTGGGCCAGATTTTAGTAGGTATGCGCGGGCGTAGATTTGTGCGCGCAACCCGGCACACACAAATCTACGTGTCGGCACGTGCAAGGGGGTGCACAATTGTGCTCTTTGCGCGCACCGAGCCCTAGGGGAGCCCCGATGGCTATCCCCGTTCCCTCCGAGGCCGCTCCAAAATTGGAGCAGACTCGGAGGAAACTTTCCCTCCGCTCCCCCCACCTTCCCTTCCCTTCCCCTATCTAACCCGCCCCCCAGCCCTAACTAAATCCCCCCCACACTTCTATTTTCTTATTTACACCTGCCTCTGGGCAGGCGTAGGTTGTGCGCGCTGGCCAAGAGCCGGCGCGCAATCCCCCGCACAGCCAAGGTGCCGGAGGCCTCGGTCCTACCCCCGTTCCAACCCTGGATCGCCCCGCCCACTCCCCGCCCCTTTTTTCAAGCCCTGGGACATACGCGCATCCCGGGGCTCGCATGCGACACCAGGCCTATGCAAAATAGGCTCGGTGCACGCAGGAGCGGGTTTAAAAGGGTTACACATGTATATTACACGTGTAACTCTTTTAAAATCCGCCCCTTTATTTTCTAAGTCTAAAAATTGTGATACTGGAAGATTATCTTGCAGAAGTCGTGGATGAGTGCTATGATAGTAGTCAGGTGTTACGAATCGTCTTTTTCTTGAATAGAGTAGTCTACAGCCCTCTTTCACCTGTTTTGATCACTTTAAAGTCCAAAAAAGATATGCTGTATGTCACGGATGTGAGCCTTTGGTCTGTGGCATGGTTAACACAGCCTAGCAGGTGAACCTACTAGGCCCATGCCGACAGCAGGTGGATTCTCTCCTACTATGACTGGATCTGGAGCTTTGCCTATACCAGTCCCGTTCCCCACAGGTTGAACCCTTAAGTTCCAGGGGCAGGTAGGGTTTAGGCAAAAGACCTGTAAGAAGCGGTCTGACAAAGTCAAGTCTCAGGCAGAGGTTGGCAGTGAGCTACGGTATCCAGATGCAGGCCAGGGTCGGAGCAGGCAGCAAGAAGGCAGGTTGAGGTCCAAGCTGGGGTCAGGGCAGGTGGCAGTCCAGAAGAGGTCAGGATTCATTGCAGAGTTCAGCATCAGGAATCAGGGAGAGATGGATGGACAAGGCATAGGGGACCAAGACACAGGCAGGGTGCGTAGGCAATGCAATAGAGAGGCAGGACAAGGCAAGGCTACATCAAGACAAGACAGGAAGGGAACAATGAGGCAAGGCAGGACAAGAAGGAGAAAAGACAAGGCAAAAAGCACAGAGATGAGTAGCAACACGCACTAAGGATGTGAATCAGGCTTCGGACGATTGAAAATATCGTCGATATTTTCAAAATCGTCAGAAATCGGGGGCTCCCCCGAAACAATAGGAAAACCCCACGATATTGATCGTGGGGGTTCTCTTATCGTTTTGGGGGAGGGCGGGAAAAACGGCACACAAAAATAACCCCTAAACCCACCCCGACCCTTTAAAACGAATTCCTTTGCTTCCCCCACCCTCCCGACCCCCCCCAAAAAACATTTTAAAGGTACCTGGTGGTCCAGTGGGGGTCCCGGGAGCGATCTCCCGCTCCCGGGCCGTCGGCTGCCACTAATCAAAATGGCGCCGATGGCCCTTTGCCCTTACCATGTGACAGGGTATCCGTGCCATTGGCCGGCCCCTGTCACATGGTAGGAGCACTGGATGGCCCGCGCCATTTTTAAAGCCATTAGTGTAACTGGGTTTAAAAAATGTTTAAATAAGTTACTAAAGGAGAAGCCCATAAACTTCTATTCATCAATAAGGAATAGTGGGATCTATTTAATGTTTGGATACTTGCCAGGTACCTGTGACTTGGGTTGGTCACTGCTGGACACAGGATGCTGGGCTTGATGGACCCTTGGTCTGACCCAGTATGGCATGTTCTTATGTTATGTCCGGGGCCATAGTAACATCAACCTGCACCATGTGCTCATTTAGAAGCACTAGTTAAAATTGTCCTTATGTATAAAAAACAAATTATGATCTAAAACCAAAATAAAGCATGATTTCAGTTTACTTAAGGCTGGCATAAAAACATAAAAAAATATTCAATTAATTATTTTTGTTTGCA
Organism: Rhinatrema bivittatum; assembly: GCF_901001135.1. Classification (NCBI taxonomy): domain Eukaryota; kingdom Metazoa; phylum Chordata; class Amphibia; order Gymnophiona; family Rhinatrematidae; genus Rhinatrema; species Rhinatrema bivittatum. The sequence goes on from NC_042621.1 coordinate 284,977,548, forward strand.
ATTTGGTGTAAATCAATAAAGATTACTAAAGAAGGAGTGTTACCTATCTCATTTTTTATTCCCAGTGACATCCTATGGGGATACCAGGAGGGACAGAGCCCCTGTTAAAATACTTTAGGAAAACAAGTAGTAGCTTACCAAGTGGAGCAGAGCTGTTGTTTGTCCAGCATCAGTTGGTTATTATTTTGGTGTTATTAATGTTAATACCACTTATTTTGCAGAGAATGCTTGCTTCCAGCAAGGATCTGATGCATAAAATGGACAATTAACTACTGTAGAGCATATTATGCACATTAACTGTCTGTGGGTGCCTGGATGCAGAAAAACAATGAGGAAAAGGAAGCCTTGGCCAGATTTTTGAAGGATCACATTGCTACCTTATGGACAATACACATGTATCAAACTCCATTTTTTCTCTCTTTCTTTTTGTTTAGAATAGAAACCCTTGAGGATTTGATTTCACTGCTATTAATAAACTTCAGAGGCATTTGTAAATGTCTGTATTTCTAAAATCCCTTGAAAATAACTGCAGGTGATACTAGATTTTTATTTTAAATAATACATTCCAGCACAATATTTCATCTTTTTTTTTCTTTTGCTGCCACTGGGGAGATGAAGACAGCTGGGCTAATTGCTGACGTAGGTTAGACTTTAACGGCGAACTACAGTGCCAAAGATTGTGTCTCAGAATATCTCCATGTACTCTACTTGTCTCCAGATGGCTTTAAAACTAAAGTATAATTTTGAAAAAAAAAATAAATGCAGAGGCAACCATGTGCTCTGTTCAATATTCATAAAGTAGGCAGGACCTCAGTTTAACATTTAATTGTAATGGTGGCGCCTCCAGTTCTTGAACAGCAAGCCAAGCCATTCAGTGTGTACTGATTCAGAAGTTCACATCTCTTCTTCCACTATTATTTATTTCCCATAGCACCTGGTACATTTTGGAAGTCCTCCATGGAAGCCTTTAGTGTTCCCGATTCCGCTTCGCTTTGAACATCTCCCTGGATCATTTCAACTCAAGCTGATGTGACTGTGAGCCATATCAAGCTCCTTACAATGGCAGGTATAGCATACTTAGTATATTCCACATGCAGGAGCATTGTTTAATATTCAGTAGCCTGATTTATTGTCGAGTGATAGTGACTCTTGCTTCTGTGCTGAATAGTCTTATTTTTTTTTTAATTTGGGATATTTCTGATGAACATGTTTTATGCGAGCTAGCTATTCTGATTACTACATTAAAAATATTGCCAAATATAAATTTGCTTCCTGCCTTGGTCCTTAAATTAAGCATGAGTTAAGGAAATGGTCTGTAATATACTCCTACTATATCCTTATTACTTCTGTTGTCACAATAAGCCTCAGCATTCAAACAGATGTTTAATTGGCGGGAGCAAATTGTCCAACGCTTTGCAAGAATATATTCTCCTAATGCCTTCGCTGATAACTGGAACATCTGTGCACGGAGCAATTAACGCTTGACAAACACACCCGGCTAGATTGGTTGTTTCTCAAACGATAAATAGTTGAACAAATTGCGCAGAGGATATTCAGCTGCTGATTTGAATTTTTTATTTTTTTTTATAATTAGCTTTATAATCCTAAGGGCAGGCAGCAACAATAACAGCACCAGCAGTGGCATGAACCTCGAGATGCTGAACACTTACTTCCTATCAGCAACTGGCGTGATGTGGTACCAAAATGCAGCACATCTGATGTTAGCAGGCCTGTGAACCGTTTGTTAATCTGCTAAAAAACAAGTTTGTTGTACTGTGCAGGTTCTGATATCTTCTATTGGTCGAATCAAAAAGTAATCATGCATAGATGCTGCTTTGCATTGACAGCTGGAATGGCATTGTACTTTGGCTATCAGGATCACATAGAGTCGTTCGTCAGATCTCTCTGCCAACAGTTACAAGGCACACCGAGATTTCTGAAGAAGGGACCTATGTGACCCTGAAGGCTGATGTGTGTGTGTGTGCAGTATCATCTATGTACAATTTCTCTTGGTTGTTCTAACTAAAGATATCACATCCTCCACAGTCCCCCATCTTCCTGGAGACCAATTCTTCAATAAAACATTTCAATCCATGCCTAGTTTAATGGGACAATAGAACTTTATTTCTATAAAGACCAGAGAGAGAGAGTTCACTTTTGGGCTGCGATATTTGACGGCTCCTTATGTGATGACATCTAAGAAGAAACAGATGGAATAAAATGAGATGTGGCTTCGAAGCAGCCAATCCCCAGCAAGCATGAATTCCATATTGTTATTTGTGAGAAAGATATGGCACCATATTTGAAAAATGATTTTAAATGAGTATTGTTGCACTGCGTTCTTATGCAGTATTTCAAAATTGTCCCCATGGTAAATAATAATATTCACCCTGTGGATCTGTAAAATGTTACTGGTTAATTTGATGTAATTGTAATTCATTTCCAGCAGTGCTGCATTTTCCCAGACTGCTGGAAGCATCCATGTTTAAAACCAGATCACAAATGATCTTTCAGAGGGGATCTAATTGGTTTATATGGAATATTATGTCACCAGTGATATTACAACATAAGATATACCAGTATGGCCTACCTTCAGATCTTACATAAGGGGCAGCAATTAAAATATATTCCATTGTATGCCACTTGGAGGGTAATTTTCAAAACCATTTAGTTCGGCAAAAAAGCATTTTATCCACATGTATCATCCATTTGAAAGCTGCCCTCACTCCATGTGACTAAAAATGCATATGTTGTTCTACAACATGCATGCTTACAGACCTATTTAGAGGAGGCATTCTTGGGGTATGTTTCGGTTTAAGGAGGAAAATGATACAAATAGATTGCATTTTCAAGTCTCCATGCATTAGTTTCCATTCAGAAAGAGCACATATTAAAAGCAGGTGCAAATGGCCATCGGCATCTTGTGCCCACGGAAATTTTCAACCCAAACATCTGCATGTATGTTCTCTTTGAAACTTGGAGCGGAGCCCATGCATAGAAAGGGCCCGTGGACTTTGTTCCAATGCAAAAAATTTGAAATTAAATTACTGCCTTTTTGTGAATCCAGGGTCATCGTTAACACTAGGAGCCCCCACATACAGACCAATGCACTATTGGTGAGTAGAAAGCAAGCGTTCAACGCTGAGCACCCGCTTTCTTAACTCGCGCTCAACCATCTCTCCCAGGGACCCGATGTAATATTCAAATGACCTGCCACGCTAAAAAAATGTGCATCCCTAGTGCGTCCCTAGCGCCTCAGATACCTAGGAGATGTGATTGGGAGCCCTGTCTGACCTGCCTTAAGCTCCCTCCCCCCAAGATCTAACCATCGATTGGTCCTTTCCACTGACATTTGACGGTGAAAAGGACCAATCCCCTTTCAGGAGAGCCTTCTGAAAGGTGATTGGTCCTTTCACTGACATGTAACAGTGAAGGGACCAATTGGCAGTAAGTGAAGGAGTGAATAAATCATCGGAGGTTATGACCTCATGTCCAAAATGTGTGTCCAACCGCGCACTGTGCCATGTGCTGCGGCCAGTGCACCATATTACATCAGCCTGATAGAATGCCCAGCATTCCTTCTCTCTCTCCCACCTCCTCAGCATTCCCTTCTTTCTCTCTGCTCCCCCCTCCTCCCAGCCCCAGTATCCCATCACCTTCTATTTTCTTCCCAGGCCACACATATGCCCTCTTCTCTTCTATTTTCTCTACCCAGAAAGCAACAGATTCCCTCTCTCTGTCATCCTCCCCTCTTCCCATCAAAAATCCACAAGTGATTCTCTCTCTCTCTCTCTATATATATATATATATCAGGCCCAGCATCCCCCTCATTTCTCTCCCCTTCCCTACCCAGGCAGCAGGACTAGGGCTGACAACTTTAAGGGGAAAAGCCTGTCACATGCATGTTCTCCTATTCCCACTGTATCATAATGATTGCAGATGAAAACCAAAATGGCCCATCCAGGCTGCTTAGTTGAGATGTATCCTCTTTTGGCAGATTTGCAAATAATATTCCCCAATGCAAACCAGCACCAACTGCCTCCCTTGGGTTTTCTACCCAATCTTTGAAACCTCCTTTCATATTTTTCTCAAGTATGACCAAGTTCACTTCATCTCTAAAATGCCATGCATTCTAACTCTCCAAGATGACTATTCTGAAAAACGCTCCAATTTGTAAAATCTTCAATCTACTTTCTCCAAGCTGTTCTCACTCTTGTAATAATATTTCTTGATCTTTCTACATGAGAATAGCTTGGAGAAAATAAATTGAAGATTTTGTATATTGGAGCATTTTTCAGAATCCTAAAGTGGGAATAGAATGGAGAGAGATCAAGAAATATTACTATGAAAGTGAGAACAGCTTGGAAGAACTGTATTGAAACATTTGCATGTTGGAGCAATTTTCAGACACCTAAAGTTACTTAGATAATTTTGTGTGATATTTATAATGCATATTTGTTCAATTCGGAATTAACAGTCTGCTTGGGATTAGCAATCTATTGTTATTTAGGAGAGTAGTGGGTGGATTCTTGGACCAGTGGCAGATGACCACGCCCCCTGGGAAAGTTCCCGAGAGGGACCACCGGTCAGGCTCAGAGTATGGAGACAGACACACACTAGTTCTTTTATTAGACAATATACTGAACCATCAGAGATGGCAGTAGTGATCTGGAATGCCCAGCTGGGCTGTAGACCCTCAGATACTGGAACAACGATCCCTGGAGGCTGAGCTGTAGAGAAACTGAAATATAGTGAGTAGGCAGGGTATGCAGAGTTCATGTACTGAACCTGATGGTAACACTCACACAATGTTTCATAGAAGCCCAGGAGCTGGCATGTATAGGCCCTCGAGGAGCGAGTACCTGGTTTCAGGGAAAGCTCTGAGAGAGCGATGGTAACTCACTGATGTAATTGGCAGTGATGACTTCCAGGCAGAAGAGAGTACCAAGAAAGTCTGGGAACGAGGGCCCTCGAGGAGCGAGTATCAGTTCTAGACTGTCACCTGAAAAACAAAGGAGAGAGCGAGGCCCCCGAGGAGCGGGTATTCCTAGTAAGTCTGAGGAGGCAGAGTAGCTTAGGTAGAGTAACCCTTGCTAACTACGAGGAGGCAGAGTAGCTTGGAAAGTCGAAGCGAGTCCGTAGTCAATCCTTGCTAACTCGATCTGTTAGCAAATTCTAAGACCTTATATATCCATCGCGGTGACGTCATCTTCGGGGAACGCCCCTGAGGTTCGCACCATCGCCGGTACTTCAGTTGGGACCGTGCCGTACGTGCGCCCCTAGGCCTCCAGGAACAAGGCGGTTTGCAGCATCTAGCCGGTCCGGGGACGTCGGAGGACTTCGGCAGAACAACACCGCGGCAGCCAATCTTCCTGCGGACAAAGAGGGAGGCGCCAAAGAAGTAAGGAGGGCGGAGAGAGGGCGTCGGGTACCGATGGACACAACAATATTGAATCGTTGGGTTGAAATGTTGAGGAAAACTGGGTTGGATGATATTGGTGATTACTAGAAATATTGTGTTGTGGGTTGTGGGATGAGTTTTTAATTATGTGGTGAGTGTGATGTTGAGTGTGTGGGTTTTTATGTGGTATGACTGCATATGATTGGTGATTTAGAATTGTTTTCATATAACATTTAATGGGATTTCATTCATTGAGAGTTTGGATGATATAATACAAATATCTGCCTCACCTCAAAATCAAAAAAAGATTTTTATGCATCCAAGATTCACAACCTGGTCTTTGACGCTAAAGCCCTCTTCGCCTATGTCTCCAGCCTCACTCAAACCATACCGCGAGAAATCCCCGGCAACATGGCTCAATCCAAAGCTGAAGAACTCGCTCAGTTTTTCCAAAATAAAATTTCCAATCTCCTAATACAACTGCCTCCCGACACAGCAGCCCTCCAGACATATCAACAACCTGCACACAAAAACGCCAGCTTAAACACCTTTGAACCTGTAGCCTCCACTGAGATACAAGCCATCCTGAGAAAAATGAAACCTTCATCTCATCCTGCAGACCACATCCCCTCCAAATTACTTCTATCTATTCCAGACTCAATAGCCACATCTTTGACAAATATCATCAACTGCTCTCTAGCCCAAGGAACCTTCCCTGATGATCTCAAAATGGCCTCAATCTCACCGCTCCTAAAGAAACCTAACCTTGACCCGAAGGACCCCAACAACTTCCGCCCCATAGCTAACCTTCCATTCATCGCCAAGATCATGGAAAAACTAGTGAACTCTCAACTCTCAGATTTCATCGAAGACAACAATCTTCTCTTCACCCCACAACATGGCTTCCGAAAAAATCGAGGCACAGAATCCCTCCTCTCCTCGTTGACAGATTATATCTTAATGGGCCTTGACAAAGGAAACTCATTCCTATTGATCTTGTTGGACCTTTCAGCAGCGTTCGACACGGTCAACCACGCCATCCTCCTAAACCAGCTCTAGTCTATAGGAATCAGTGGCACCGTCCTATCCTGGTTCAAAACGTTTCTCAATAACAGAGGTTACAAAGTTAAAATCCAAAACAAGGAATTCTCCAGATTTGACTCTGTCATAGGAGTCCCTCAAGGTTCTTCATTATCTCTGACCCTATTTAATATCTATCTTCTTCCTCTCTGCCAACTTCTTACCGACCTCAATCTAAAGTACTTCCTTTATGCAGACGATATCCAAATCATCATCCCCATCAAAGACACATATTCTAAAACTCTTGACTACTGGGAATCATGCCACCTGAAAATCAAACAACTACTAAACAACCTACACCTCATCTTAAACTCTTCTAAGACAGAAATCCTACTCATTTCTCCAGAAACCAATATCTCCAACACTTCTCTTCCCACCAACCTACCTACCACACAAGTTCGAGACTTAGGAGTGATAATAGACAACCGGCTAAACTTCAAGGCCCATATCAACAAAACAACCAAAGACTGCTTCTATAAACTCCAGGTTCTGAAGAGGATAAGACCTCTTTTCCATGCTCAAGACTTCAGAACGATCATCCAAGCAGTCATTTTTGCAAAATTAGACTACTGCAATTCCCTATTGCTAGGTCTGCCCTCATCCTATTCCAAACCACTACAGATGGTTCAAAATTCAGCAGCTCGATTACTAACAGGCGCAAGAAAGAGAGACCACATATCCCCCATTCTGAAAGAGTTACATTGGCTACCCGTCCACTTCCGTATCATGTATAAAGCCATTTGTGTCATCTTCAAATCTATTCATCAACGCATCTCCCTCGATCTACAAATCCCCCTCCAAGTATACAACTCGACAAGACCTACCAGAAATGCCTACCGAGGCGCCCTCAAAGTTCCCCCTGCGAAAATGACCAAACACATCACTCTAAGAGATCGTGCCACCTCCACAGCTGGCCCGTCTCTGTGGAATTCCATTCCCACAGATCTCAGACTGGAACCCTGCCTCTTAACTTTTAGGAAAAGACTTAAGACTTGGTTATTCAAGCAAGCTTTCCCAGACACAATCTAATATCACAAGTCATAGATACAAACCAAGGACTTCAAATATTCAGCCATTAATCATGCCATTTTTACATAGCATTTAATTTATTTGTATACCGTTTAACCGTTTATTCTTTCCTATCTCTTCCTTCTTATCCAAGTTCTGCTACCCTTGTTATTTGTAACTGCTCCTTCGATCACCACAGTTCTAGTTGATGTATTTAATGCACTCCCATTTCATGTAAACCAGCAAGATATGTGCTCATGATTGCCGGTATATAAAAACCTTAAATAAATAAATAAATAAACAAATAAATAAATAAATCTGTGTGTGAATATATAATGTAAAATTGAGAGATGTGTTAGTCAGTCTATGGAAATTTAGTAGTAAATGCTGCTTTAAAAGTTTTTGTTGCACTGGAGGTGGACCCTTGGCCTGGTGCAGGATTGGTATGGCCCAGAGAGCGCCTGCCACCAGGAGGCGGAGCACACAAGAAGACAGAGGCTAGCAGGAGCTTTCCCAATAACCGGGGTTTCTGCTGGTTGAGCCCTTGGGTACCCGGACCGCCTGGACATAGGTGGGCCTCGGATGGTCTCCCGGAGAGGTAGCGGAGGGGTGTGCCCACCACGAGCAAGGGTGCGCGGCTGATGTGGAGGTGATGGACCAGACCCGAACTGGAAGCTCCAAAGACCTCAGGGAGGTAACAGTTCAGGAAGATTCTCCGGACGAGACAGGCAGCACCTGTGGATCTAGTTAGGTAAAGGCCGCGGGTGGATTCCAAGCAGGTTGGTCTGGCGGCCTCAGTAGGCCAGAAGAGGGTGTCCGAGAGGTGCAAGGGTCAGAGCCAGAGTATCAGTCCAGAAGTGGTCAGCCAATGTGGGGGTCAATACCAAGATCAGTCCGAGCCTAGTCAAGGCAAGCAAAGGTCAGTTCCAGGCAGCAGATGAAGGGAATGGTCAGGCAGGCAGATGTCAGTACCAGAGATCAGTCCGAGGAGGTACTACCTGAGTAGGATACAGGAATACATGGAGACTCAGGAACAAGGAGACACTGGAACAAGGAAATGCTGGAACACAGGGTTAGGCAAACTTAGAACACCACAATGTCGACCCGATTGCCAAGGCGAGGTCCTGGCGACAGGGCCTTCCTATTTATAGTCAGGCTAAGTGATGTCATCACTTTGCTTCCAGATTGGGTTTTCCACGCTTGGCCCTTTAAATAGCAAGACATCGGCCGAGTGTGTGCCTAGGGGCGGGGCCGAGGTGGCTGAAGACGCGGTGCCCCAGCGGGAGCTCTGCTGCGAGGCCTGCAGCGTAGAGGAAGCAGGAGAGGGCCGTGGTGAGCGACAGGGATGGCGGGAACAAGCAGCAGCGGCGAGACTGGAGCTGGTTGAGGGTAATGCAAGGTGAGCAGGCTTGGTCATGACACCCATGCGGCCGGGACACGCAACAATTTTATTTTGTTTCTTCAATGCGAGTACTAGATGAGTAACTTACCCCTATTTATTGATGGAACCTTAACCTTAACCAGGATGGTTAAGCATGTGGATAAGACTAAAGTAGCCCAGATGGATACAGATAAATAGCATTCAGATGTGAATGACTTCATACTGTCTGTATCATCTGTTAATAAGCAGGTTGTAAATGCAAAGAGACATAAAAGTACAAATAAAAGGCATACTTTAAATTGTCTGTATTTGAATGCTAGAAGTCTGAATAGTAGGCTTGGAGAGTTAGAATGCATGATATTTTTCAAGGATAGAGACATTATAGTCATTTCAGAGATGTGGTGGAAGGAGGATAACCAATGGGACACTGTGATACCAGAGTATAAATTATACTGACATGATAGGGCTGATCGAATAGATGGAGGGAGTAGCACTATATGTAAAGGATGCCATAAGTCTCGCATGACAAAACATTCTGCAGGAAACAAAATGTACAGTGGAATCCTTATGTGCTGGTTAAGAGTATAGCAGCGTATGTATACTACCCTCTACCTGGCCAAGAGAAATTCCATGTGTGCTGGTTAAAAGTATAGCAGCGTGAGTGAGTTAAGAAAAACTGAAAAAAGAAGTTGCAAAGGTTAAAAATTTGCATTAGGCAAGGACATTGTTTAAAAATCCCAATCTTGGAAGCCCAGATAACATGTATTCTATGCATCAAAAAGTAAAAAAAAAAAGACTAAACAACTACTGGCATGGTTTAATAGTGAGTGGGAAGAGGCAGTCAAAGTCGAAAGGGTATCATTCAGAAACTGCAAAGCAGACTCAAATGAAGAAAATAGGCAAGAGCATAAGCACAAGAAAGTTAGATGTAAAACCGTAGTATGATAAGGTTGGAGAGAATTTGAGAAGAAGCTAGCCCAGAGAATTAAAAACTACTAATAAAATCTTTTTTTCAAGTGCATTTGAAGCAAAAACCTATGAAGGTGTCAGCTGGGCTGCTTGATCTATGGATTAAAGGGGGTGCTCATCAGGAAGAACAAGGGAAGGGCAGAAACCCAGAATGAATTCTTTGCCTCAAGTCTCTACTGAGGAGGATATTGGGAACACAGCCACACCTGAAACATTCCCTAAGGGTGATGATTCTGAGCAACTCAAATAAATCTCTACAATAATGGAGTTTGTAATAAATCAAACTGACAAACTGAAGAGTAATAAATTACCAGGACTGGATGGATCCACTCCAGAGTCCAAAAAGAAATCAGACATGAAACCGCAAGCCTGTGGCTGGTAATCCTTAACCTATCATTAAAACAGCCGCAACACCTGAAGACTGGAGGGTGGCCAATGTGATGCCAGCTTTTAAAAATGGTTCCAGGGATGATTCGTAAAGGAGCTGCAGAAGGACCTAGTGAGACTTGCAGTTGGGCATCTGAATGGCAGATGAAATTTGATGGGGAAAAGAGCAAAGTGATGCACATAGGGAAAAAACAATTCAAATTACAGGTACACGATGCTGGCTTCTGTATTGGGAGTCACCACTCACGAAAAGGCTTTTGGAGCCTTGTAGAAAATAAATTGAAATACTCAGCTCTGTGTGCAGCAGCCGCAGCCAAAAAAAAAAAAGTAAAAATAAGGTTAGGACTCATCTGAAAAGGAATGGAGAATATAACAGAAAATATTCTACTGCCTCTGTGTCGATCCATGGTGCAGTCACATCTTGAGCACTGTGTGCAGTTCTGGTCATTCCCATCTCAAAAAAAAGATACAGCAGAGCTAGAAAAGGTGTATAAAAAAGTGAAAAAATTATAGAGGGAATGGAACAGCTCCCCTACGATGGCAGGCTACACAGAGTAAGGCTTGTCAGCTTGAAAAGAAATGGCTGAGAGGGAACATGACAGCAATGGGGTAGAAGAGGTAAATTAAGGACAGTTATTTACCTTTTCAAATAATACTAAATCAAGGGGACACTTCATGAAAGTGACAATCAATGGATTTACAGCAAATCGTAGAAAGTACTTTTTCACTCAGTGCACAATCAAGCTGTGGAATCTTTTGCTAGAGGACGTAGTCAAGGCGACCAACATCGCGGGGTTTAAAGGATGTTTGCACAAGTTCCTGAAGGAAAAGTTCATCAAAAACATTATTAGCCAGGTAGACAAAGCAAGTTATTGCTTTCCATGGGAGTAACAAGAAATAGATCTGCTTTATGGGATCTGCTGGGTCTTGCGACTGTAGGAAAGAGGATGGTGGGCTCAGTGGGCCTTAGTCTGACCCAGCATGTCCTTTTATCTTTGTGCCATCTCCAAAAAAAGCAAATGTTTCCTTTTTACTCCTCTGCAGTGTGCCTCTCAAAGACAGTGAACAGACCAATCCTTAATGTTCTCCCTTAATCACTTTTTTCTCCTCAGAATGAATTCTATTTAGCATAATTTCTGTTGTCTATCACTCAATCAGTTTCTTATCTTACTTCATGTCCTTGTCATGTTCCCATAGCATTCATCCCTCCTCATGCTGCTCCCAACATTCATCCCCCTTGTTGAGAAGGGGAATAGAGAAAAAGAGGGATGTTGAGCATGAGTGAAGAAAGAAAGGAGCAGGAGCAAGGGGCAGAGAAATTGAGGGATGATAGGCAGGGAGAAGACTCTTTTGGGACATCTGGGCATGAACAATCTCCATAGCCATTACAAATCCCTCCCACCTCCCACCTCCCACATCTATATCTATGTTCTTGGAGGGCAACAGCCCATACCCGTCTCCCTCAGCTCCTGCTCCTGTGCCTACAGGTGCCGAAGGGGTAAATCTGGTCCTGTGTAGAACAGGCTACCTCCAAGGCAAGAAAGTCTTCCCTGAACCCTATGGGACAAGAGATTGCCTCTAAGATCACCAGAGAGGAAGCCTCCCCTGACGCTTTGTGACAGGAAATCATTCCTAAGGCTGAAGGAGTTGGAAACTCCTCCAAGGCCAAAGGAAAGGAAGTCTTCCCCAGGGACATGAGGCAGCATGAGACAGTCAGCCTCTTCCGAGGCTGAATACTAGGGAGAGGTATAGTACTGGAGATGGGGGAAATTCTTCTAAGCTCAACAGAAAAACAGGATCTGGGGTGATTGTATCTGATGACAGGTGGCCAAACAGGTGGATAAAGCAATGGCAAAAGCCAGAAAGATGCTTGGCTGCATAGGAAAAGGAATGGTTAACAGAAAAAGGGAGGGGATATTGCCCCTGAACAGTTGGAGTCAGTCCAGATGGTGGCTACTAAAATGGTCAGTGATTTTCATTCTAAAGCATATGGGGACAGATTTAAAGATCTGAACATGTATACCCTAAAGGAAAGGCGAGATAGGGGAGATAAAATAGAGACATTTAAATACCTCAAAGTTTTCCATGCGCAAGAGGCAAACCTTTTTCAACGGAAAGGAGGCTTTAGAATGAGGGTCATGAGATGAAGGAGAAAGGGGGTAATCTTAAGAAATATTTCTTTACGGAGAGGGTAGTGGACGCATGGAACAATCTCCCAGTGGAAGGAAGAGAAAAATCAGATCTGAATTCAAGAAAGCATGAGATAAGCATGGGATCTCTGAGGGAGTAATGGATATTGTAAAATGAGAATAACCAGTAAGAAAAAGGAGGTGATAATGCCCTTGTACAGGTCCTTGGTGAGGCCTCATTTGGAGTACTGTGTTCAGTTCTGAAGTCCATACCTGAAGGGGGATAAAGACAGGATGGAGGTGGTCCAGAGAAGAGTGATCAAAATGGTGTAAGGTCTGTATCAGAAGATATACCACTGCAACTGTTACAAAACGCTGCAGCCAGAATCCTAACCAGCAAGAAGAAATCAGATCACATCACCCCTGTTCTGGCTCCCAAACGCGCAGAGAATCGAATTCAAAACTCTAACAATAGTCCACAATGCCATATACAAAGCAGACAACACCACACACAACAACATCATCCAACAATAGAGATGTGAATCGTGTCATCGATCGTCTTAACGATCGATTTTGGCTGGGGGGGAGGGAATCGGATCGTTGCGGTTTTGTTTTTTTAAATATCGTGTAAATTGTAAATCGGGGGAGGGCGGGAAAACCGGCACACTAAAACAACCCTAAAATCCACCCCGACCCTTTAAAATAAATCCCCCACCCTCCCGAACCCCCCCAAAATGTCTTAAATTACCTGGGGTCCAGTGGGGGGGTCCCGGTGTGATCTTCCACTCTCGGGCCACGGGTGCGTTGATAGAAATGGCGCCGGCGCTACCTTTGCCCTGTCATAAGACAGGGCAAAGGTAGCGCCGGCGCCATTTTGGTTCCTGTCCCCCGATGTCACGAGCGTAGGAGATCGCTCCCAGACCCCCGCTGGACCCCCAGGGACTTTTGGCCAGCTTGGGGGGCCTCCTGACCCCCACAAGACTTGCCAAAAGTCCAGCCGGGGTCCGGGAACGACCTCCTGCACTCGAATCGTGTTGCCGTATTGCAAAATGGCCATACGGCTGGCGCCATTTTGCAATACTCGGGCCGTATTGCAAAATGGCACCGGCCGTATGGCCATATTGCCGTATTGCAAAATGGCGCCGGCCATACGGCCGGCGCCATTTTGCAATACGGCACGATTTGAGTGCAGGAGGTCGTTCCTGGACCCCCGCTGGATTTTTGGCAAGTCTTGTGGGGGTCAGGAGGCCCCCCCAAGCTGGCCAAAAGTCCCTGGTGGTCCAGCGGGGGTCCGGGACCGATCTCCTACGCTCGTGACGTCGGGGGACAGGAACCAAAATGGTGCCGGCGCTACCTTTGCCCTGTCATATGACATTTTGGGGGGATTTGGGAGGGTGGGGGATTTATTTTAAAGGGTCGGGGTGGGTTTTAGGGTTGTTTTAGTGTAAACCCTAAAGCAAAACAGGTTCTGTTTAATAATCAATTAGAACCGTACAAATTGACACAGTTTGAAATGTTTGTATGCTAATGCCAGAAATCTAAGCAGTAAGATGGGAGAATTAGAATGTATAGCAGTGAATGATGACATAGACTTAATTGGCATCTCAGAGACATGGTGGAAGGAGTATAACCAATGGTACAGTGCTATATCGGGGTACAAATTATATTGCAATGACAGAGAGGAGCATCTGGGAGGTGGGGTGGCACTTTATGTCTGGGATGGCCTAGAGTCGATCAGGATAAAGGACCTGCATGAGACTGCATAATTGAATCTTTATGAGTAGAAATCCCTTGTGTGTTGGGAAAGAGTATAGTGCTAAGAGTATTCTACCGTCAACCAGGCCAAGATGGTGGGATGGACCATAAAATGCTAAGAGAAATTAGGGAAGCTAACCAAATTGAAACTGCAGTAATAATGGGAGATTTCAATTACCCCAGTATTGACTGAGTAAATGTATCATTGGGACGTGCTAGAGAGATAAAGTTCCTGGATGGAATAAATGACAGTTTTATGGAGCAATTGGTGAGGAACTAATGAGAGAGGGAGCAATTTTAGATCTAATTCTCAGTGGAGCACATGATTTGGTGAGAGGTAACGGTGGTGGGGCTGCTTTTCAATAGTGATCATAATATGATCAAATTTGAATTAATGACTGGATGGGGAGACAGTAAGCAAATCCATGGCTCTAGTGCTAAACGTTCAAAAGGGAAACTTTGATAAAATGAGAAGAAAACTGATAGGAGCAGCTACAAAGTTAAAAAGAGGCATGAACATTGTTAAAAAAAATACCATCATAGAAACACACATACTGGCATGGTTAAAAGGTGAGGTGAAAGAAGCTATTTTAGCCAAAAGATCTTCATTCAAAAATTGGAAGAAGGATCCAACAGAAGAAAATAGGATAAAGCATAAGCATTGGCAATTAAAATTTAAGACATTGACAAAATAGACTAAGAAAGAATTTGAAAAGAAGTTGGCTGTCGAGGCTATCTTGCCTGGTTGCCTCTAATAGCCCATCCAAATTTGCTCGTTGCATGGGCAGATAATAAATATTAGATAGACCTGGAATCAGATCTCATGAAAAACTCAAAATATATTTCAAATATTTTTTATACATCTCAATGGGAGACAACAACCTTGTAATAGGAAAATTAAAAAAATCTAACGTTTTTACTATGTATCGAGTTTTCTAAAACCTCTAAATGATTGTGAACAAACAATCTTTTATAGAAGATATTCCCGCATTTTCTACTGATGTTAATACCCCATTGAGATTAGAAATAGAGCTTTCCAATGATTCAAAATGTTGATCATGCTCAAGTTTCACTCTAGCTTCAACTGTAAAGGTAGTCATCTGAGATATATTTTGGGTTAATGTCTGGTCTAATTTAGCTACCATCTTGCAAATGTCTTTTAATGTGACCACATTGGGTACCTCTATCTCTAACACACTAGCTGGTGGTCCTGATAAAACAATAGGTAACCCAGTAGAAATAGGCTCAGACATTTCAGCATCAACACCCTGCTCTGTATTAGATACAACTGGCTTAAAAACAGTCTGATGTATCTTAGTAGGCGTTTGAATATTCACCACAGAATACCAAGGTGATGGTATCCTGCCAGGAGACCTTGTCCTCCAAACAGCACAAGGGCTAATAGACGGGACCTGGGTCTTTTCCGAAGAAACCCCCCTCAGCTCCCTCAATCAATCCAGCAGGACAGATCTCAAGTCCCAATCTAGTGGTTCTTAAGGAGCCCTAAATACCATTCATAGAAAGACACTAGTGAGGAAACATTTTCCCATTTCATCCCCCGGTATACAATGACATTAGCACCATCTGTTTCCAATCTACCATCACATAATCTACAACTGTACCAAGTCCCAGCAACTCCCACTAGGGACAAGATGGTCCCTCAATATCCATCTCTGTCGGCCTCATCTCCTCCAGCTCTCCCACACTAGCCTCCAGATATTGGACTCGCTCTCTGAGAGTCAAGAGCTCTTTTCACCATGTACACACATATACAGCCTCTCTCCTATAAGTACATAATCATACAGACTGCTGTTTGTATCTTAATGTTGAGCTGCTAAAGTTCTATAAAGAATGGGGAAAATTAATCCAATTTAACATACCAGAATACATTTAAGGAACTGTATTTTAATCTGTTTGTCAATGACCAACAAAACTTTTAAAAAGATCAAAGCAATCAAAACCAGAAAGATATGAGCATATGAGTAGTAATGGATTGAAAATGGAAGGAGTCCATAATCAATATTGCTTTCTCTTCTGTAATTCCTAGAACTCTCGCTTATGAAGTGTTTGACTATGCCTTCAGTGTTTTTCCTTATTGTAGTTTTCAGAAATATGGCCTATTACTCAGCTATTTACTTGAAATGCACATTCAGCTCTTTGTAAAATCTATTTTATCATTCTTTAATCTATATTACCTATATAGCTTTAGATTCCATACAAGATGAAAACTTGTACTACCTGAGGTACAAAAACTAGAAAGGTAGTAGGTTAAGATTGATTTTCAGCAAGCTTTCGAGTTTCTCCTGTATTACAGAATTTGATGCTTTATTTCATAGACCAGTGTTTTTCCACCTTGTCTTGGCGGCATACTTAACGCTCTGGTTTTCAAGATATACTGCATATATGGTCATTGTGAATATTTGCATATACTGGGGCTCCAAAGTATGCAATTAAATCTTAGGCATATTTTTTATAAATATCCTCAAAATCAGACTAAATAGGTGTTCCTCCGAGAGAGGTTTGGGAAACACCACCACATGCTACATTATCAAATCTTTATCCATTTTGAGGCCAGAAAGGAAGCTGATGTAAATTAGACATTTGGCCAGGCTGGCAAATAAACATATTTGCTGTTTATAGCTAGAGCACAGACTACGGAGGTCAAATAGAGCTTTTAAAGAGGCATTTCAGGCCCACTATACTTAAAGCTACAGAATACATTATCTGCTATATTTCTCTGTGCACAAATCTTGTCATCCGTTGTCAGACATGCAAAGTTGTTCTGGTGCCATAGGTCCTCTAAAAAACAGGTGGGAAAGCCACACTGAGCATGCTTGAGCCATGATGTCAGCATGATCTAAGGACAGGAAATAAAAAATACCTGCCTCCATATGCCTCATTTGCATACTCTCTCAAATGTGTATTCATCCCAGCTTCACAGGAGCTTCACAGTCATTTTGTAAGAACCAGGAAGAGTCATGTCTACCAAATCAGAACAGGAGACTGCACACTTGCAACTCTAGATTTGTGTCTATTAAAGCTTATTCTGCTTGTCCCTGGTGATAATGATATGTAGTTAAAAAATAGGTAGAAATATGCAGGGATAAAAAAAATGTATTTTCTTTTTTTGGTTCATTTTTGGGAGTTTTTCCTCACAATTTCAGTTTGTGGAATGTTTGATTTGCTTCATTCATGTGAAAAAAATGAATCAAACACTGAAAAAAAAAAAATAAAATAAATAATGGGACCTCTTTTCCCTACCACAAATTCCTCCCAACCAGAAAAAATGGCTGGCGCTAGGATCCCCCTGGTCCCCATTTACCTGCTCCAGTGAAGATCTGCCGGCTGAGGGCATGGTAAATCGCTGTGACCTCAACCTCAGCCTATGTAAGGACGACACCTCAGCCTTGGCCTAGGCTTGAGCTCAGGCTCAGACCCAACACTGTAGCATGGCCAGAAGGTTGGGTCCCAATGCCAGGGCCTCAGCCCAGCCCTAGACCTGGGCCAGGCCCAACACTGCAGCCTAGTCCAAAGGCCAGGTCCTGATGCTGGGGCCTCAATCTGGACCCGATGCCAAGGCCCAGCCTGGATGCTGGGCCTCAATGCCTGGCCCTCAAACTAGGCCAGGCCCAATGCTGTGGTCCATCCCGTGCCCTCACTGGGCTTCTCACTGGAGTTGTCTCCAAACTCCTGGTAGTGTTTTGGCACCCTACATGGCCTTCCTTGGGACCTCTTGTAGCAATGACTTCCAACTTCTCAATAGTTCCCCCTCCTGGGCAGTCTGTGTCACCCTTCCCAGGGTTCTCTGTGACCTCTCTCTCTCAGGTTTCTTCACAGCTCCCTTCTCTAGGCTTCTTTTGGGAACAGTCTCTGGACTCCCAGTAGTGGTTGGGCACCCTACAGGGTCTTCCTCAGGACCACCTCTAGCACCATGACTCAGTCTGCTCACTGGGCCCCTCTGGCAGCTTCTCTAGTTCCTCCATTTGCTGTTGGTGCTCCTTGTCAGCCAGTCTAGGCATTCATTCTCTTGCCTGGCCTGGATTCTTAGGAGTGGCTTTCCTTGCTCGATTACCCTGGCTGGACTTTCCAATTGCCAAATCTTGAGCCTCAGGTCCTCTCTCTGACCTGGTTCTTGGGACTGGGGAACTCCCACTACTCAAAAATACATGCAGTTTTTCCTTTCAGCCCTCTGGCTGCTTTTGCTTCATTGGTTGCTGCAGTATCATACACTTAATAATTGAGGAGACTGGAATACGCAGCATTCCCGTTCCAATGTGGGCATTATGAACAACAGGAGCACTGGGATTGATTCATTCCTGAGAGGTGGAGCGGACATGGGAAGGGGATGGAGTTTCACATCTAGGCCCTTGGGGTACAATGATTGGAACGCAGAACAATAATCATCACATTTGTGGGTAGAAAATTAAACTACCTGTCATCTGTCTGTCAAACCTCAAGGGTAGTCTTTAACCGTGGGGTTTGCCACAATAATGAAAGCAAATGTATACAGGCAGTTTTACTTTCATTATTATCACCTCAAAAGTACCCGCACAAATTTCTGGTTACTTTTTTAGGTAAAAAAGCATGCTAAATTTGAATATCCAAATCTTCAATTGCACAAAATTTTACATGACAATCAATCTGGTTTTAGAAAAATAAATAGTACGGAAAACTTCTTGTTTTTTTAGTTCATGACTTTTTGCTGCGTATTTTAGACCCAGGGGGATCTGTTATTGCTGTTTATCTGGAAATCAGTTATGACTTTGATTCAGTCAATTATGCCATCCTAATTGATAGACTGAGGGGAATAGGAATAGGAGGAAAAGTCATTCAGTGGTTTGAGTCTTATTTGTCCATGCGTCAACAAGAAGTTGTGACTGGTATCTTTATTTATTGGATTAGGGGTCCCTCAAGGCTTAGTACTTTCTTCTATTTTGTTCAATATTTATTTGCAGCCACTTTGTGTTTTGCTTGATACTTTTGATGTTTATTTTCAATGTTATGCAGATGATATTCATCTGTATGTCTTGGTTTTTACATCTCTTATTGATACCTTTTCTTCAATTACCCATTGTCCAACTGTAATTAATGAGTGGCTGTCTAACAATGAATCACATCTTAGTTTGGCAAAGACTGAAGCCCTGTGGATTTCCAGGAAGAAAAAAACCATCTGATCTCAAAATTTGAGAATTAATCATATTTGTTTTGCTATTGTTGAATGTAGGCGTAATTTGAGGTTTCAATTTGAAACCAGGTTGCGTTTTAATACTCAACTACATTCAGTTTTATCAACAGGATATTATAAGTTAAAACTCTTATGTCATTTGCAACCTTTTTTAGAAATCTCAGATTTTTGTACCTTAGTTCAAGCATTCATTATAACAACAATAGATTGCTATGTCTCTTTATATAGGCCTTCCCCAATGTCCTTCCTGAGCTCTTCAGCTGTTACAAAATTCAGCTGCTCGTTTAATGCTCAGAGCTTCTTCACAGGATCGTGAAACTCCAATGTTAAATAATTTTGCATTGGCTACCTGTCACCCAGCGCATTCAGTTAAAAATGTTGGTATTGGTTCATAAATCTTTACAAAATGCACAAGTTTATTTATCTAATCTTTTTAAGGAATACTGTATTGTCCAGTTCGGACTTTGCATTCTGCCTATCAATATTTTTCATGAAGTACTTGGTATTAGATTGACTTGTCTGAATGAAATACGTAGTCATGCTCTTCCTATTATATGTCCCTGCATGTGGAATTCACTCCCAAATGAGCTATAATCTGTACAAGATTTAAAATTGTTCAGGAAACAGCTTAAAACTTTTTATTTCAAGACATTTTTAAAGAATTGTAATTATGTGTAAAGTAGTTTTGTGGAATTTTCACTTGCTTTTGTTATGTGATTTTAGATTAGATTTATTGTTGTATTTTACATTTTTATTGTAATGTGCCTAGAATAATGTTGTTTCTTTAGGCAAAATACAAAAAAATTCTAAATAAATAAATGTGCATGCAGGTGCCTCACTTGACCTAACTACCTCCTTGGAAAGCCTTCAAAAATATGCTGGAAAATGTAAATACATTGTTGACAAACCTGGGTACTTTTACCTGCAAAGAGGATGGGCAATAATCAAACAGCCCATTTCTGTTGGTAAAACAGCATTTCACCAGTGAAAATGGCTGTCATTATTGCCCTCTTAAAGTGGTGTTCCCAAGTAACAAAACCTTTTCAACACATGATTTAACACATACTGCATTTACTTGGTGAAGAACCTGTAGTCTCCAATTACACGTCCAAAAGCACTGAGCTGCCAGGATCTCCTTCCTGTACTATGATATATTCAAGGAATGCACAGTGAAAAGGTGAAGTATAGAACGCACTCATGCAGCATACAGGAAAACGTGTGGTCACATTTCAGGTTGTTGGCGATTTCAGAGTAATCCGTTTATTTGAGAATAATTTATTGTGAACTGTACTGAAATCACCAACAGCCTGAAGTGTGACCACACATTTTCCTTTGTTGATATTCTAGGGATGTGCATTCATTGCTCCATTTATTTCGGCGGTGCACACATATCTCACTAATGGTTAGTAGGCATGCAAAACGGATGGTATGTGCTTATGTCTTTTGCCGACTACATACGCCACACCATTCATTTTCCACGCCTACTATCCATTCCTGACATACACTCTTACCATCAAAATGAATGAAATGAATGGGGCGAGGAATGCACATGCCTAGAACATTCTCCCCCTGATTAGGCTTAGGAAGCCCCTATACACTGTCCTTGTCCCTGAAATCCTGTCTAGCTGCACTGTTGCACACAGACGTCTTTCCTTTCCTTTAAGTACAATGTTGGCACAGACTTTTCTCAAATACCTTTCTACAGGGTACCTTTCTACAGGGCTTCTCAACCCTGTCCTTGGGGCACACCTAACCAGTCAGTTTTTCAGGATATCCACAACCAATATGTATGCAATAGATTTGCATGCCCTGCCTTCATTATATGCAAATCTCTCTCATGCATATTCATTGTAGATATCCTGAAAACCTGACTGGCTAGGTGTGCTTCAAGGACTGGGTAGAAAAGCCCTGCCTTCTTAAACTTTCTTTCTTCCTTGTATAATTATAATAACAGCAGACTGCTTTGTTGCTGCCCATTCAAAATGGCAGTCTCTGGCTCCAAAGACAAGATTGTTTCCCTCCCCCTGAAAAATCCTTGAGCAAGAACTGTCTCCAGATTCTTGATAAACTCTCACTCCTTCTATATCTTTGGCCTTTCAGGAGCTATGGGAATGAAAAGCCTCGGTTTTGCTTTTCTCATCCCTTGCTCCTTGGATGGCCAATTTGCAGATTCCTGAACACGAGGCGACAGCTGCTCCTTTCCTCCTGCAGAACCAAATTCCCCAGAATCCCTGCGCACGCACCCTTCAGTGTGGCCTTCCCAGAAAGCGGTGCTCCTACATAGCACGTCGTCGGGGTGTGCAGGGCGGAAGGTGAGGAATGCTTCATTTCATGGGGGTGGGTGGGATTTGTTTCCTTCTGCTTTTTCTTTTTTGTTTTGTTTCATTTTTGTGCACTTTATTTTACAACAGCATGCACTGCAATCCAAACCCATGTTACCAAATAAAAGAAATGTACCCCCCCTGCCCATTTCTCATACCACTTTTCCCCAACTTCTCCACTATTCCCAGGGTCTTCCTAAGGCAGGAGTGGATCCCCAGTCCCTCCTGCTGGTGCCATATTCCAAAAGGGCACTGGCTGGCCCAAGATCCTTGGGCAAGCCCCATAACTCATTCAAGCCCCTGAAATCCCCCTCACCTCTGCAGATAAGGTCCCTTCTAATCAGATTTCTCTCTCTTTCCCCACTCCAAAGTTCCTGGGCCCCCAACCAAAGTCCCAACTCACTGATGCTTTTCCCCCCCTCAAAGCTTCCTCAGCAGGAAGGAGTCTACTGAACTCCTGCCCATATAGCTGTGCAATACCATTGTCTAGCACTATTTCACACTGAATCAAGCCATGGGAGCTGATGGGGGGGGAGGGACTGATCCATAAAGGGCAATCCCATTATCCAGTATGATAGCATTTAATACCCAAGCCCCCTGCTGGTGTTACATTTGATAGGGTCCAAAAGCTTCAGTAAATCGAATGGGGGTAAGTGACTTAGATGATAAGGGTGCATGAGCTCATTATCACTATTTGCATATTTTACATGCATGCATGCATGCCTGATTTAGCACGGGTTTATTCTTTGAAACCAGTCAACTATTTTTTTGTGCATGCTAAAAGTCTTCAGCGCACGTGGCTTTTAGTGATTGGGACTCAGCATTTCTATAGCTGTGAAAGCAGCTTTACCCTTCTTTAAACACATCTTCATCTCCATCTCTGCCACCCAACAACCTTTTACTCTACAACGCTTTATAGATTAAAAAAAAAAGCCACTCTTGTAATCAAACTTGTAATGCACTTGCATATTTGGGAAATGCCATTTCTCCTACTATCAGCTCTACACACTGGCATAGAGAAAGGAAGGCAGCTGGAGTAGGAGAAAGAAGAATGTTGGTGCAATCGATGGCACGACCACTTAACGAAAAAGGGAGGACGCACATACAACACTACCATTCGGGGTCTGTAGAATTTTTGTATAAGATACCGCACGCTGAACCTCTCAGCTAACTCCACTTTGAGTCATCCTTTCCTCTTTTGCCTTTCAGGATTTGTCATTCCATTTTCTCAATGCAAAAAAAAAAAAGGACTACAGATCCTAGACCTGAGTGTTGAAAAATCAGCATTGCCTCATCGTGACCCTGAAGGAATGGAGTTAGCTGTCAGTTATGTGCATGGACCCTCCCTAGAATCAGGATCTCAATAATAGAATTTTTTTTTTCTTTTAACCCCAGCATTTCTTTTGCATCATTAATAAATTGTGTCTTATGTGGCAATTAGGATGATGGAAAAAGTAAATGGAAGTAAACAACTGTTATTATTCCTAAATTTCCTGTGTCCGTTATGGCTTACCACTTATTAGTAGACCAGCCATCTGCATAATTCCTTGTTTCATTTTGTTTCATAGCCAGTAGCTTTATGTTGAAGAGAGTAACTAGGGATTGTAACAAGCTTAACATCGTTAACAAGTTTCTGAACATGACCAATAATGTGCCACAAACCTGTCCGTACTGCAGACATTGCTAATGATGTGTGTGTCGCCTTAGCTGAATACTCAAAGCAGCACTGTGAGCTCCTCCGGGGCTGTACAGTCAAACTTATTTAGAAGAATTAAATTGAGGTGATCAGTGGTCAAAGTGACTATAAACAAGTATGGTAATTGCATAAATTGGAATATTTATCTGGAATGAAAAGGTACGCAGAGTCAAAATTCCTCTTTATCTTGCATTTCAAATCCATGTTACATTCTATGGACCATGCAGACTCAAAGTACCATGATAATGTACATTACTTTAGATTCACTTCTGCAAAATTCTTGAGTTGATTTAGGGGACTATTAACTAAAGGTCAATAATAGAGATTTTGCACCTCAAAGTGAGTTTCAGCAAGAAATGTTATCATCTTAGTCATGAAAGATTTGTTGTAGTCTTTTTTCTCACCTCCTCAACATGGTTTACGTAAAAAATGTCTTGCTCTGATTTCAGGAGATTAAAGTAAAACCTTGTATAAATGAGCAATTTTAAAATGTAGGCATTCATATAGGATTTACTATGTTGCAATGTATTTCACATGTACATTACCAAGTCATTTTGATCAGGGGCGGATTGGCCTATCGGGGGATCGGGCTTCCCCCGGTGGGCCAGTTTTGCTGATCTCATGGTCTCCTTTGCTCCTGCTTGCATTGAGGGCCCACGTGGTTATGTCATGGTGATGAGCTTGACAGCTCAAGCAGGATAGCTACACAGCAGCAACTCCCCATCCCAAGTACTCCTTCAGGAAGTGAGGCACGATTTATGGGCATGCCAGTAGGGCAGAAAGAGTACATCCCACACCAGAGGTGCTCAGCACTGGCGGGAGGCCAGGTCCTGCCAGCCAATTGAGCATCGGAGCCGATCCAAGCATCAGGGCCGCTCCGTTCTTTAGAGCAGCCCTGGTGCTCATTTGGCTGGTGGGATCTGGCCTCCCACCAACACTGAGCACCTCTGCTGTTGGGATGCTCCAAAGAAGAGCCACTGACGGGGAGGCCAGGCCCCATCAGCGAAGAAGAGTGTCGAGGCCACTCCAAAGATGGCCGCTGACGGGGAGGCCAGGCCCCAACAGTGAAAGAAAGGGTTAGGCCTAGCCCAGAGAAGAGCCACTGGTGGGAAGGCCAGGCCAGGCCCACCCTGGAGAAGAGCTGCTGGGGGGAAGGCGGGAAGGCCAGTGAAAGAAGACCCAAGGGAGGGGACCACGACCAGATGAGAGAGAAAGTAAGGAAGCGAGATGAAGGGAGTGAATGAGAGGGTTGGGAGAATGTTGAAGAGTGGAGTGAATGAGGAAGGGAAAATAAGGAAGAAGGATTGGAATATTAGGCCTAAATGAAGGGGGGAGGGGGCGGAGAATGAGAGGGAAGGTGGGAATGGAGTGAATGTGAGGGAAGAAATATGAGGGGTGAGGGGACGGAGAGAACATAAATAAGATCTGTGTGTCAGCAGGGCTCTCTCCTCCCCCCAGCAGAAAGACAACCTAGGAAGGGGGAGGGGGTAGGAAAGGGTAAGAGGGTGTAGGTGAGTAGGGAAAACAGAATTAGGCCTGACATTATCAGGGGCACACAGCAGCAGTGATAGAAGAGAGGAAGAGGCCTGGTAGGACCATCACAGCCAAAGGAACGAGGGAGAGAGAGAGAGAGAGTTGGTAGACAAAGAAATAAAGCCCATCTAGCTGGTAGCGGAAGGAAGATGAGAGAGAGACCCTGGTATAAGTGTGTGTATGAGTGAGGTAGCATGTGTGTGTGTGTGTGTGTGTGTGTGTGTGTGTGTATAAAAGTGAAGGGAGTGCATGGAGAGAGTGCCATATTTGTGAGTAAGAGAGAAAGGGTGATACTGCTTGAGTGAGAGCATGTATGTGAGTAGGAGGGAGTGCATAAGAGAGAGCATGCATGTGAGTAGGAAAGGGAGAGCATGAGACAGAGAGCATATGTATGTGAGTAGGAGGGGAGGGAGTGCATGAGAGAGAGCAAGCATGTGAATAGGAGAGAGAGGGAGGGAGTGCAAGAGAGCATGCATATAAGAGTGATAGGAAAGGCGCATGCATGAGAGAGCGCATGTCCATGTTAGAGTGAGTGCCTGTGAGAGAGATGAAATAGTTTGTAGGTCTCTCCCTCCCCACAAGTCCATGACAATCTCAGGGTGACTGGAAACAAAATGTTCCCAGGTATGGAGAGTGAAGAATATATTTAATCTTTATTAGTTTTAATTATTGGATGCTATTTGATGGGTCTGTAGTTTTGAAATATTTTATTGGTGTTTGGGAAATTTTTTAAAATGTCTAATTATTAGATGTTCTGTTTGTCATCTGTTTTATAAATATTTATTCTTTTTATTAGTATGGTTTTACTATTATAATCATTTTATATTTCTTGATTTTATTGTTTAATGTTTTGTGAAGAATGGTAATGTTTCAGTTTTTCCATTGTTGCACTACATATAGTGTCTGTCTTGTTGCAGTTTCCTTTTCCGTTTTTGTCTGCAGGTTTCTATTTATGCTTCATGCTCTCTTTATATTCGGTATTTGGTGAAGATCTGTCTGCATTCTGCTGTGTCTGGGATCTATAGCAGTTTGGCTTGTTCCGTTTCCTAATAGCAGGTGTATTGGTGTATTCCTATTACATAAGAGGGCAACACTGTTACTTTTTGAAGGCTGACAATTAGTGCTGTTTTGGTAGAGGAGATTTACTATATTGTAATTCAATTTACTTATGGCTGTCTAAGGGTCAAGACAACACACAAAATGTGTTACAGTAGGCCCAATACTGTATGAATTCCAAGTGTCTTTTTTTAAGCTTTTTTTGGCTGGTACCTAAACAGTGCATGTAAATATATACATGTTTTTGTAAGTGATTTTTTTTCCTCAGAAGACTGTATTTTGATGTCCTTTTTCATGTAGGCTCTGTTAGTAATGCATAATTTGTAATTGTGTGTGGGAAGGGCTGGGGGTGAGGGTTACCTAGAGCACCACACACGCACACATCCCCTACCAGTCATCCATCTCCCACTTCCCCGGTGCACAGATGCTGGTGAAACATGGGAGATAGATGGTAGGGTTCCCGAGAGTGTGGCTGGGTTGCCAGATTCACTAGCACTATCTGTCACTCCTCTGGGAGCGTGGATGTTTGAGGGTTGAGGGAGCTGGCCAGACGGGGGACACGTTTTGCTGGTTCTGCCTTACAATTTTGTTCCATGACTGGCCTCAGGGCCTAATTATAGAATTGCGCAGTTTGCAGGTATGGAGCGTGTGACTGGGAAATTTCTTTATGCTTATTCATTTTAATGCATGTGTGTGTGTGTGTGCGGCTAATGACTGAAGAATTTTCCAAGTGAACTTAACACATTTAAGGGCCTCATTTTCCAATATCGCATTGGTATCGCATGCAATACCAAAAAGGGGTGTACCTTATGCTAATAAGCATGTGTATCGTGAATTGCACTATCACTCTCTCTCTCTCTCTCTCTCTCTCTCGCATCATACTGAAACAGGCCTGTCAGGAGACATCGTGAACCGCGATAAACCTTTACTGGCCTGGCCGCGTTAGGAGCCGCGCTAACAGTGTGGCTCTTTCGCGGCACACGATAAATCCTCCCTACTTTACATTTGCTCCGACCCAACTCCGCCCCCTGAATACGAAATTTAAATTTGCATTCGCAAATCGCGTTATTATCACACGCGGAATTATCACACGCGGTAACTCCTTGGAAAATGAGGCCCTAAGTTTGCTTTGAAAATATTTGGTAAGGTCTGCATGTAAAATGTACATACAACTTTCCCACTATGAGGGCATATGTGGGCATTTTTGCACAGGCAATACTTTTAAAATTGACCTGAAAAGTATATATGAACATACTATTTTCACTTTGTTTAAAGATTTTTTTAAAAACTATGTGGGCTTGATATTCAGTGCCACTTAACCAGATAAGTTCAGACATATCCAGCTATGTGGTGGTGTTTGAATATTCAGCTGCTTTCAGCAACTGCCACTTAAGCGGGATAACTATTTATCTGGCAAAATAGTTATCTATCTGCTCTTTAGACTGAAGCCCAACCATTGAGTGTTCCGGTGCCTTGGTCAGATCATTATTTGATCTCAGCTTTTATTTCATTTAAAACTCCCCAGGCCAAAATTGAAGCCACAAATAAAATAGAAATAGAGTATAAAAAGTCCTGTACTTTAGAGGAACTCAACAACAATCTACCGGAAGCAATGGCAAATTTAGGCTGCTCTGACACTTCAAAAGCAATTACATCTTGGATAGAATCCACCTCAGAGTTAGCTAATAAAATTTGCCCAATAATAAAGAAATGGATTGCACCGACAAATAAACATAAAGCTCCGTGATTTTCTTCTTATCTGAAAACTTTGAAGAAAGGATTACGAAAACTAGAAAGAATTTGGAGAAAAAAATCGCATTATCAACACATTAACAAATTATAGAACAGCCCTCCATAAGTACAGAAGGGAGATAACTACTGCCTAATGAAATTTTTACTCTGAAAAGATACATAAATTTCAGTTTAATCCAAAGATATTATTCTCATACGTTTCTGAACTTATCAAACCCAAAGAAATTACATATTCCTTTGAGAACCCTAAGGATAAAGTGAATGAATTTGCTTCTTTCTTTATAAACAAAGTTCAGATGATCCTAAAAGATTTAAAAAACCAACCCACTCAAAGCATAACTCTTCCCTGTAATCCTTCAGTTGCCTGGGCCTCTTTTGAGATGGTATCTTCCCTAGAAGTCGGTAACCTTATAAAAAAAGATCAAACTAGCTAACTATCCGCTAGATGTTATACCAACAAAGACTCTAAAATCAGTACCAGATATTAGAGCTAATCCATTGGCTGATATAATCAATACATCTTTAGAAGAGGAAATATTTCCAGATCCTTTGAAATGTGCTGTAGTAAAGCCCATACTGAAGAAAAGCCATCTTGATCCTGAAACCATGGCTAATTATCGCCCTATTTCAATCCTTCCATTTGTGGCCAAATTACTAGAGAAAGTTGTAAATCGACAGCTGATGGAGTACCTCGAAGATAACCAATTGCTTTTCCCTTCACAATTCAGATTTAGGAAATCACATAATACAGAAACTTTACTAATTGCTTTGACAGACACAATTCAAAGGGGTTTTGATCAGAACAAATCATATTTATTAATTCTATTGGATATTTCAGCGGCGTTCGATACCATCAGTCACGAAACCCTAATAGTAAGATTACAAGAAATTGGATTGAAAGACACAACTCTGGCCTGGTTTAGATCATTTTTAACAAACAGATCTTTCAAAGTAAAATTGGGCACAATAGAATCAGATATAGTGGAGATACAGACAGGGGTCCCTCAGGGCTCCTCATTGTCTCCTACACTTTTTAACGTTTATATGGCCACATTATGTAGATTTTTAGCAGGCCTAGGATTGGTTCATTATATATTTGCGCACGATGTCCAAATTTTATTACCCATAAACGATTCTCTCCAATCGACTTTGAAGTTATGGGAAGTATATTTTTCATCAATAAAACCACTATTATCTCATATGTCACTATCATTAAACAGTTTAAAAACAGAAATACTGTATATGAGCAACAAAGTAACAGAGAAGATTGACTCAGAAATAAAGTCCTTTTTACCATCATATGAGATTAAGTATTAAGCAAGAGACCTAGGCCCTATTTTAGATGCAGAACTAAATATGAAAGCATCAATAAAAGCCATAAATAAAGATGGTTTTAATAAATTACAAATTTTAAAAAAATTGAGACCTTTCTTACATATAGGGGACTTCAGTACGGTGTTGCAGGCACTCATTTCACCAAAGCTGGACTATTGTAATGCCCTTCTGTTGGGAGTTCCAAATTCAATTCTACACCCTTTGCAACTATTACAAAACGCAGCAGCGCGTTTATTAACCAATAAGAGGAAATATATCATATATCACCTGTTTTGAAAAAACTCCATTGGTTACCAATTCAGTCAAGAATCAAATATAAATGTCTTTTACTTATTCATAAAACAGTTTATTGTAATAACTCCGAATGTTTGAATGCATCACTTCAGATTCATACCCCTGCCCGCAATTTAAGATCTTTGGGGAAAGCATTGCTTACAATTCCATCACCAAAAATAGCACATTTGAGGTCAGTCAGAGAAAGGACCTTGTCCCTGGCTGGCCCAAAAATCTGGAATGCACTACCATTAGATATTAGAACAGAAATAAGCATTCAGAAGTTTAAAAAACCGATAAAGACTTGGCTGTTCGAGCAGGCTTTTAATGAAGCAAACGGAGCCATTTGAGCAGACATGTAATGAAGTAACAGAGATATTAGTTGATTATCTACAGTTTTAAGATATTATTTAATAAGTTTTTTAGTATTTAGTTGTATTTAAGAGTTTTAATTACAGAAATTAGGAAGGGCAGGGTAGTAACCTATGAGCTGAGGAATGTAATTGGAACTTTGAAGACTTACTGGTAAAGATATTAGGTATAGAATTGTGTAGAATTACCCTATTGTATTAATTTTATTGTTTGTTTTATTTCTATTTTATGTATCATTTTATTTTATTTTTATTTGATTGTGAGTTAACTGAAATGCATTGGATGCATTGTTAACCGACTTGTTATCTCTTGAGGAAGGTCGGTATATAAAAATGTGCAAATAAATAAATAAATACATCTATCTAACCGGGTCATTCATCAAATTGCGTTAGAGCCTGAGCGTGCATTAAATGGGGTTTAACAAATTGCACACGTGATAAATAGTAGGGATGTGCAATCGTTTTTCCCAAATTAGGCAATGTCAATGATATTGTCTAATTCGGAATGGTTTGGGAGAACCGAAAAACAATTGAATTTTTTCCAAAATTTTGGAAAAAATTCATTTTTGAGTTAGTGTGCGCTAACTCTGCCAGGTTAGAGCGCACTATAGGGAGTTAGTGTGCGCTAACTCCCGATAGTGCATACTAACCCATAAATCGGGGTCCTTGAAAAAAAAAACCCGAACCGCGGGAAAAACAAAATTCCTGCAGGGGGCCCCCGAAATGAAGCCTGACACGAAATTTTTACTCGAAGTACATCTCTAATAAATAGTGTAACGCAAGCTAGCATACAAATTTTAATTTTAGTATGCAAGAGGGAGGAGTTAATGCAAATTAATGTGTCAAAACGCATTCTGCGATAGAATAATGCACACTAACGTGAGATTTAATACTAGAAATAACTACATCTTTTTTTTTGCAATACCAGGTGAAAAATGTTTTCAGCACGAGCTTTGTGGCCATTATTGTGGATCATGGCTATTATCACAGCAATTATTGTTGGCGATAAAAAGAGGTATTTTATCAGACACCACTACCTGGCCCTTCTGGGCCAATAAAAACACCTGTTCTTACCTGGCCTGTCTTCCTAAACCCATAATGTTTGTAGCAAGTTTACTGGTTGGGGGATACTGGATACTTCAGGAGGCTCGTCGCAGACAATAACAAGAGGAACAACAACCACAATAACAGACAAGGTAAGTTCCAACCCAGGCAACCAGGAGGACACGGTGGAGGAGATACAGGGAGCACATCTTTACTCCAAGAGCATCATTGCTGGGCTATCCTGGAATTATATGAACAAATCCAAGGGGGTCGAGATCTGGAGACAGAAAGGTCCCATGCTGTGCCAGGCCTCACCAAACTATTGGCCATCCTGCATTTCATGGCAATTGGCTCTTTCTAAACAACAGTAAGGGTCATCGGAGGAATGTCCCAAACCACTTTTTCCCGCAGTCTGGACCAGGTCATAACAGCTGAATCTAATCACCTGAATTGCTATATAGAATTTCCTCAGGACAGGCAGAACTTGAAGGAATTGAAGAGAGGGCTTTATGCCATTGCAAGCTTTCCAAGAAATCTGGGACCTATCAACTGCACTCACATGGCCATCATTCCACCCCATGACAGGGAGGAGATGTACCTCAACAGAGAGCTCTTCCACTCCATTAACGTGCAAGTGGTCTGTGACGCTCGAATGCACATCCTTGACGTGGTTGGCAGGTTCCTGGGAGCTGCGCATGATTCCTTTATACTTAGGCAATCAGGGCTGTGTGAAAATTTTGAGGGTAGGCTCTACAGTGATGGTTGGCTCATAGGTATGATAGATATTTCTTTCTCTATTCCATCTCTGGCTATGTGTTAGCAGCAAATGGCACAGACATGGGGGGGGGGGGGGGGGCTATGGGGGATGTAACAGCATTGCTGACATAACAAGTGGCTTGTACAGTTAGGTGTACAGGCCCTTGCACCAGGGCCTGCCTTTTCTCCTCATGCTCAAGAGGGCTGCTAATCTTGTGAGGCCAAACACTGCACTTGCCCTAAAGCTTGGTATATGAGCAGCCACTGCACCCTTTCTATGTGTTCACTGTAAAAAGTGCTTTTTTCCTATCCTCCCATTTGCAGCAGTTGAAATCTCACTGGTTAATCATTACCTTTAAGTTGCAGATCAGGTGTAGCCTGATAGTGATAGGTCAGTCAGGATGTCAGGCACAGTTTGTCTTGCCCATCACACAGGTAAATCAGAAGCTGCAGCCATTGCATTTTGGGGCCTAGCATATTCCCTGTGTCAGGGCAGAAAAAGTTTGGTATCTGTGTAGGACATAATGCAGAGCAGCCACGGACGTGCACATTCAGACCTTGAGGTAGAGGGTTTTTTGCTAGGACAGGTGTGGCGCCTCATATGTACTGCTTTAGGGTTTGATGACTGCTACGAACGAGTAGCCTTAGCTTGGTTGTGAGGGACTACCACACATTTGGGGGAATCCCCAGATGCAGTTTATTAGTCTGGAAGGTGTGACCTAGATTCAGCTAATGTTATTCTGGTCATTATAGGGTTCCATAGAAAGGTGGCATGCACCTAGGGTATGGAGGCTTCTAAAGCTGAGGCTAAGCTACAGGCTAGCTTCTACTGTCTTACAGCATGCTGTGCTTTGGCAGAAAGATGTCAAAGTGACTGAGGTGCCATTAATGGTCCCATTCTGTCTTTGCCGCAGGAGATTTGGGATATGGTTGCAAGACCTGGCTTCTCACCCCTGTTGCTATTCACAACACACCGGCAGAGACAAGATACAACAGGGCCTTATGTTCTACTCGCTGTGTCATAGAACGCACCTTTTGAATTCTCAAAAGTAGATTTTGCTGTTTGGACAAAATGGGTGTAGCTTTAATGTATGCCCCACCCAAAGTAGCAGATATAGTGCTGCTCTGCTGTGTATTCCATAATCTCGCTCTATACCATGGCATGCCAATTGAGACACTTCCGGATCTACCCCTTGATCCCCCAGTGCACCTGCACATGCTGAGGACGCCACGCTGTGTGGCAGTCAGCTTCGTCAAAGTCTCATAGAACGCTACTTTGCCTGTTAGGCCTCCACTACCTCTTCCCCTTCCATGGAAGGGAGGCCAGTAGAGTGTTTGCAGCTACTCTCCTCTCTATCATCTTTCTTTCAGTCACTGCTCCTCTGTCTGCGTCATTGTGTAACAGAAAACACATATCCTACTTAGGCTTCATCTACACAATGGAGCAGTTTACTGCACCTGAAATGTCAACATCACAGTATAGTTTCTAATGACTCTAACAGAACACATGTCTCCTAAGAAAAGGTTCATGTCATTGAACCCAACAAAAAACTGTTTTATAAGCTATTTGTCTCGCCAGACCATCACAGGTAGCCTTAGTCAGATATGGAGATATCATGGTGTTGCAAGGCCATTGGCTGGTCGAGCTCAGGGCTAGTCATGTGGTGCTGCTGTATGATTGTATGTATCTAGAAAATATGCTGAGTACTTTTGTTGTTATGACAGCTAGTATCATTTACCATCCCTATGCTATCTGTGGCCACCCTTAAAGCACATAAGCTAAAGACTCCTGGGGTGAACAGCTTGCAGAATGGTCCATTTTCAAGGTCGGTCACCACCTCTCAGGGGTTTTATGGTTGCAGGCCCTTTCTCATCCACATGGCTGCCAGGACCTGTGGCCAAGCAGGAAGAGTTGCTGTCCTCTAGGCTGTGCAGTTAGTGATGAGCAGGGCAGGTGTGCTGATGGGCTTTCACTCATCAGCTCTGTGTACAGCATAAAGTCCAGAGAAGATGTTGTCAGCTGAAGACTTCAGGGGCCTGCAACCTCCCTCATTGGGAAACCTGTAATTGTGCTGAATGTCTGTGGTAACTGCTCCCAGAGATGTCATGTGGTTGGCATGAAGGCTTTTCCACTTTCTTTGTTGGCTTCTTTTAAGACAAGCATTTCCTGCCCTCTGAGGGCTTGAGGGGCCTACGTCAGTACCTCTGACAAAGTGTTTATTGGCTGTGCTTCTCACAGATGTCTGTCATGCTGCAGGTGTCCCTAATCTTCTGTGTGTACTTTGCACTCTCACTCTCTCATTATCACGTAGGGACCAGGTAGCCAGAAACATCAATGATATAGGATTAAGGACATGCCTGGAACATAGTCTTTGACCATGTGCAGGTGCACAAACTGCTGGAGGTAGTTTGTCCCCAGTAAAGGCCCAACACTGTGTGTGCCTGGGTGCGTGATGTACTGTGTTAGCCTTGGTCTCCATCTGTGTCTGGGGGTGATGTTTGCCTCGTAGTTCCCTCCATTACCACACCTATGCATACCCCAGAGCAGGCAGTGTGTGCATCCATTTTACACAGACTGTCTTTCGACTCAAGTGATTCTGTGCTTCCACTGTTTAGAACGGGGACCCAATGATTGTATCATTGGGTGAGAAAATGGACTCAAGCTTACTCCAAGACCATTCTACCTACGGCTCCACCTACTCTTTAGTCCTTGTGTTGAGAGAAGGGGGGGGGGGGTGGATGTGAAACTTGACAGCGTCAGACCTCAGATATGGTGTGTCACATTTGTGGTTGAGTAGAAATCTGCCTGTAATGTCCCTGTTCCCCCCCCCCCTCAAACCCTGATGCTCTTCCACCTACTATGTGGAGTGGACCTAATTGTCCTGTTATTTGAGGGTGTGCATGGTTCCAAGATCTTCAGCTGCCAGAGAGGGTTAGCTGTTTTGGGGGAGGGGGGTTGCTTGAGGCCTGCTAGCACTCCTATTAGACGTTCCCTTTTTCCAGATCATGGCCTATTTACCCTCCTCTCTCCTGGACGCTCCACATAGAGGCTGAAACACCAGGCCACATCTTTTGAGCTTTACTCTGCCAGATATATAAGCTGGCAGCTGATGACTACAAAGATGCTGCCATATATAACTTGATAATTTTAGTGGGCATACATCGAAATGGTGGCACATTTCTGCAGTTGATTTTTGGGGACCGGGTTAGCAGGCGATTTTTCCTGCATGACTTGTCCTGTATACAACCTATGCATTATGCACCTCTTTCTACTTTCTGGCTGCTCTAACATGGTGTCAGCAGCTGTGTCACAGCTGAGGAGGAGTGATGGAGTTGTGTAGGTTAGACAAATCCCACAGAGCATACCCCAGAGCAGACAGCTAGGAGGCCTGCAGTTGATTGGGAACAGGCAGACCTCCACAAACTGGCTGCCTCCCCTGTACTGGCCTGGCATGTAGATCCCTGTCCCTACTCCTACTCCTATTCCTCCTCCTCCTTTCCCTAGCAGTCCTGCTCTCGTCCTCCCTCCTCCCCCTCCTCTACTCACGCCTCATAACCTCTGCCCCTCATGCTCCATCCTCTCCACTCCTTAACACCATCATGCCTTACCACTCCTCCTCTGCCTCATCACCATGCCTCACCACTTCTCCTCCTCCTCATCACCATGCCTCGCCACTCCTCCTCACCATCACTCCTCCTCACCACTCCTCCTCCTCACCACCACACTTCACCACTCCTCACCACCACACCTCACCACTCCTCCTCCACCTCACCACCACACCTAACCACTCCTCTTCCACCTCATCCAAACACAAAAACAGACAGACAAACTACAAAAATGTTCACACACACAGATCAGACAATAGATCAAGGGAAAGATGATAAACCATCCACAGGATATTGCACTCAGATATCACTAATTACCTGCAGCCAACTACCAACTACCACCAACTCATCTACTCTCCTCTCCTTTTTCCATATGCCTGACACACCCTCAAAGAGGTAGCTGCAGGAAGCCGGAATGTATAAACTAGAAAAATTACGTGCCACTCACTAATCTACGCACATGGCGTAAATTGACGCACAACATGATAACACAACACAGTGCGCACTGACGCAATGAGTGATGCGATAATGCAATGCGTCAGACGTAAATAGCCTATGCGATGCTGTAGACAGGAAATTAGCCTAACCATGCCCATTTTTTATCACGGGTGCTATTTCTGCTCTATTTATAGAAATTTGATTAATCTAGGCCTAAGTGATGAGCAAGACGGGGTATTCCAGAAAGTGGCTATATTCAGACTTATTCAGCTAAGTTAGCCAGATAATTTAGATTGCTATTGAGCGGGTCTAATGTTAGCCAGATAAACTTATCAAACTAACTCAAACTTATCTGAGGATATTCAGTGGTGCAGCCACACCACTGAATATCCCTGTTAAGTTAGCTGGGTATGTTTATTCAGCTAACTTTCCTGGCCAGATAAGTTCTGGATGTGGACCTCTGGAAGGTCAATGTTAAACGCTACGTAGCCAGATAAGTAGAGATTTATCCGGTTAAGTGGTGGCCGCTGAATATCTGGCTGTGTTCAGTGATTGCCTCTTAGCCGGATAAATACATGTACGGCTAATTAGATTGTCAGATATCTTGTGCGGACAATGGGCAGATTAGGATGGAGTAACTTAATTAGCTTACTCCTCTATAGGAGGTGTAAACCTAGCACATTATATTCATCAGCATGGCCATGCTGCTAAGTATATCATGTAAGTTAGTTGGATAAGTCTTATCCAGCTAACTTACATAGACTGATATTTTTCAACATTGCTCCCCTCCATATATTTAGTGTTCTGCTTTTTTCTTTTTTTTTTTCCTCTTTAATATATAGGCCAAGCTCTCTTTTTTCAAACAATTACATTTGCATGAGTGTGGACCAGCTTTGACATTTGCCAGTCATTATAATGTATATATCTATGTATCTATTCCGTCTAACTTTAGGGTAAATCTACGAAGTCAAGTGTTGACCTGACTTTTTTACTTTTTGATTGTGTTGCATCTCTGTGTATTTGTGGCTAAACGGAAGCAACATTCCCATGAGGAAAGCATGATTTTCACAAGCCAATGGGCATATCCTGAGTTTGAATCTAAAGCATGTCTAGGCGACAGAAGGCACAGCCACAACAGTTGTCCAGGGGCCGATTGCTTTGTTTCCCCCCCCCCCCTCCCCCCCCCCCCCCCCCCCCCCACTCAGCTTCTAAATCAACTCAGGCTTGACAAGGCAACAAAAATTACAGCAGCACCCAAGAGACAATATAAACATCCAACTGAAATGGAAGGCCTTTACCTGGTCCTGGTGACAGGGCATAGCATCACAGTTTACCAGCGCCGTCTCTGGCTATGAAAAGAACAATCGTATGCTGCCAGCCCCCATGGCTGAATTAGGATGTGGCAGCAGCTGTGCCTCAGGCAATAGTAACCCGAGAGTCCCGGAAAAACCCGACCTGGATCCAGGGCTCAAGGAACAGGGACCTATCTCTATTGACAATACGTTGATAACAGTACCATAAGCCCATAACATTATTCTTTACTTCAGTTACACTGGAAAATAAAAATTGTTTCCCATTTTTTAAACATTTGTCTGATAGATTTCATTGGATTGCTATCGCCTTCCATTATACATTACGGGTGATTACAGCCACGGACAGGGCAGATCTTTTTAAAGGAAAGGTTGTGCTTACTGCCAAAAATAGCCATGAGATAGAAATGAAAACCTGCCGTTGTAAGACAGCACTTTCTCAAGGCTTTGGCTGATATGCGGGATAAGATGCCTGTGCTTTGTTTTGCATTCTACAGCCCGGAAAAAAAAATCAATAAACACTTAATGATGAGAAAATAGCTGGGTAGATGTAAAGAGCTGTGTGTGATATAACGGCTATCTCGCAGCTTCAAATTCAGTTCTGCAGCTTAACAAAACAGGTTGACAATCAGAGAACATCTGCCGTGTGTTGTCTTTCCCCCCATTTTTTTGTATTAAAAATGATAAAATACACAAAGATAACTGGAGGGAACATGAAAGCAATGGTGCAGAATAAGTCCCTCAGATTCATTTCGTTTTAGGTAGAGATGTGAATCGTGTGATCGATCGTCTTAATGATCGATTTCGGCTGGGAGGGGGAGGGAATCGG
This sequence comes from Rhinatrema bivittatum, assembly GCF_901001135.1. Taxonomy (NCBI): domain Eukaryota; kingdom Metazoa; phylum Chordata; class Amphibia; order Gymnophiona; family Rhinatrematidae; genus Rhinatrema; species Rhinatrema bivittatum. The sequence continues at coordinate 285,015,163 of NC_042621.1, forward strand.
AACGTCGCAGTTTGGGTTTTTTAAATATCGTGTAAATCGTGTAAATCGAAAACCGGCACACTAAAACATCCCTAAAACCCACCCCGACCCTTTAAAATAAATCCCCCACCCTCCCGAACCCCCCCAAAATGCCTTAAATTACCTGGGGTCCAGAGGAAGGGTCCCGGTGTGATCTTTCACTCTCGGACCTCCGTGCGTTGTAGAAATGGCACCGGCGCTACGTTTGACCTGTCATATGACTTAGATTACTGTAACTCACTCCTTTTCAACTTACCTCTAAACACCATTCGCCCACTACAGATCCTACAGAATGCAGCTGCAAGAATCCTCACTGGATCCAAAAAGCAGGACCACATTACCCCAATACTTATTTCACTACACTGGCTACCAATAAGATTCAGAATTGAATACAAAGTACTATCCATCCTTCATAAAATTATATATGAAAAACAAGAAAATTGGCTAAGCTTATCTATAAAACTACATACCCCAAAGAGAAACCTCAGATCAGCAAACAAGGGACTTCTAAAAACACCTCCTATGCGTTCCAATCAACTCACCTCAACCCAAAAGAGAGCAATATCTCTAGGTAGCCCAAAACTCTGGAACTCCCTACCAACTGAACTTAGAACTTAAGAAAACCTAAAAACATTCAAAAAAGAGCTGAAAACATGGTTGTTCAACAAAGCATACCAACTCACCCAATGAACAACACAACCACTTCACACTCCACTTCAACCTGAAGATTAAATGAATAAATGAATTTATCACAACTACAGACTATAACTAAGAAGTTAAACGTAAAACAGAACAGCAAAATAACTAACATTTGATTCCCCTATGTTTAACAACAGTTTGAACCTTTTTGAAACTCTGTTTATCCCTTAACATTGTAACCTTCATATTTGTAAACCGTTAAGATGGATTTATGATGATGAATTGGAATGACGGTATATAAAACCCGATAAATAAAATAAATAAATAATAAATAAAGTTAGAGATAGGGCCCTATCTTTAGCAGGTCCAATACTATGGAACACTATGCCCCTGGAGATTAGATTACAGAGAGATTTAAAAAAGAGTTTAAAAACGTGGCTTTTCAAACAAGCATTTAATAATGAGAACAGAGATTAGTAAAATGAAAAAAGAAGGCAGCAGAACATCAACATACAGCACATAGGCAAATATGTGCATATTTTATTATTTTATTTCTATCTATCTGCTAATATGAGATAAAAGACAGTATAAAGTACTATACAGGTATAGTTAATCTATTACTCAGATAAATGGACAAGATCCATGTCACTTATCAAGTCGCTTTTATTTCTAAAACTATGTAACCGGAACCTTAATGGCACTTTGATGGAAAGTATTACTTAATTTTAACATTACTATATGTGCCTATTTGTGAACCGTTGTGATGGTGTATAACTAAATGACGGTATAGAAAAGATTATAAATAAATAAATAAAAATAAGGAATCACAGGAGTTGAAGTAATTGGAGAACAGAAGGACTTCAGGGTAAATAAAGTTCTTCCAGTAAAAGAGACTTTCCTAAAGAAGTAGAGTCACAAATGTATTAAATCTTTCTGCTGTCTTATTGTTTATTGGCTTTAACCAAGAAACGAATTGAAGCTGTAAATATTATTCAGTCACCTAATCAACTATCAGTGTAGAAGTTGGAAAGCACTATTCTTCTCATGTGTATTTATTGGATGCAGAGACAGTGTTAATTATCAGTGCTGTACACAGAGTTTGGTCTTGCAAAAGCAGGGTATAAGAACTATTGTTTGTCCCCACATTAGAAATTAAAGCTAGTGGGGCGAACGAGAGACAGAGGCAGTGAAGGAGTGTTGTGCAGAAAAGGGTCCATCTCTTTTCTTTTTCATATGTGCCCCTGGATGCAAGTAAAACAATCAATCCTGCCCAGGATGAAAACCCCAGCAGAAGAAAGTTCATTTTAATGAAGACTAACTTTTCCATCAACTGTAGTGTCAGCTGTGAATAATGTGGGCCTACGATATCCCCTAGCATGGAGAATACCCGGTCACTGACTGATGGCTGAAAAGGAAATGCTGGATGACGTTGGCAAGGTGAAGGCTAGACCATGGCCTTTTGTGCCCACTATTCCAACAGGTCTGTGGCCATGGCATCAAAGGGATCTCCAAGGTACCATGTGATTGAAATTTGTACAGGAGTCTCTTTTACTGAGGGGGAGAAAATACTGGTCTCTGCTGCCAACCGCTGTCAGGAGAACCCATTTTCCAATGGCCATGGTGGGGGGGGGGGAGGGGGTGGCAGATAAATGTAGGGGAGGATGTGGTCAGCTGACAGTGATGCATGGGGAACCCACTTTTTCTTCAGCTGCGTCCCCATTGCTCTTCTGCCTCTGGCACTCACATTCCTGCACCTTAGCCAACAACTTCTCCTTTTAATAAGCCAGAGTGCTGATCTGGACAACAATATTCCCTTTCAACCATGGGTCAGACAGGGTGACCGGCATGTAAGGATCCAGCTAGGGTGAACTGTCTGAGCCGGTTTTGCAATAGCAACTGCAAACAGACCATGAGCACCAACTCATCTGGTGCCGGTCCCTGTTCCTGCTGGGGACACTGTAACTTCTCTAGGATAATGATTATGGGGATGACCTCATCGAGAGACTGTTGTTGAACTCAGATCCTCTCTGGCATCCTTGAATGGCTTCAAAACTTGCACCGCCTTCATCATGTGTAACCAATCACGACATGCCATGGGACGATCCACACCAATCTTGGCACCCACAAACAATTCTTGAAGGGGTGCCTGTTGCTCCACTAAACCTCTGCATCTTAAGATAGATAGCATTCCACCTGGTGCCTGTATCCTGAAGAAAATGGTGCAATGTCACACCCGCTGTTTCCTGCTTCTTATGGACCAGCTGCTCACCCTTTATGCTCCTGTTAAATGCCCCACTATTTTTCCCCAGCCCTCTTTCATTACCTGCAGGACAAATCTGCCACTTTCCTTGGACCCTAGTCCTGTGGGTGTCCCATATTGCCAGGAAGAGCAATTGTATAAAGCATCAGATCGGAGTCAAGATGGCTTCATGAGTAGTCACTCTCCCATTTTCCTCTGCCGTTCTCCATCATTGTTTCTTTCATCTGAAAAGTTCCCTATGCCTTCTAAATGGAAGGGTTGAGTCTGGAACTTTCCTGAAGATCTCTTGAGGCAAATGACCATCGTTGAGTGTGTTTCTTCTAACTCCGAAGTTGCACAGGCCCTATACCCCCATTGCTGAGGCAGGAGCAGGAGATCCTTCATCGGCCGGGGAAGAAGCATCTTTGAGCCGTTGGATCATCATCTGCCCCACCAGTGACCTCATTGGGAACATTTTGGTGGAGGAAGCTGCTGGCATTGGAGATATTTGTCGCGGCCAGAAAGGACCATGAAGGAGACACTCAGGTCTTGGGCACATTGAAGAATGCACTCTCCTTCTCTCCAGGGGAATAAGAGGTACAGCAGCCCCTTAAATCCCACATTCTCAACCACCTACAGGAGCTGATCATCCAGGGTAATCATTTCCCTAATGACTATCTTCTGTCAGGATTGTGGTAGGCTGCTACCGCGATCCCAGATGGTGCTTTCTGTGTTGCTCTCTTCGCTTGCTGGCTTACTGAGCATTGGCCTCTGAGCATTTTTCCCAGAGAACGGAGAAAAACCTCTTAGTGAATCAGGCCCTAATTAGCTCATTTGTCACCAGAACCTCTGAGCACATGACCAGCAAATGTCATCATATAAATGCATAAGGGGAAAAAGAATGGCAGTTGATGAAGTGTGCACCTGGCCTTAGAGGCTGGACATCTCAGAAAAGACAGGGCCTATGCAGGCAGGGCCAGCGGATCCACTAGGCGAGCTAGGCCTGGGCCTAGGGCGTCGAGACTTAGGGGGCGCCGCAGCAGGCAGCAGAATTTTGAAAGGGCAAAAATGCCCTTTCAAAATTCTGCCAGCCTTCGACTCGCCTAGATGGAGACCAAGCGCCAAGACTTAGGGGGCGCCACGGCAGACAGCCAGCTCCCGACTTGCCCTGCCTCCCCCCGAGTGTCTCCCTCCTGACACCCCCCTAGTGGTCCAGCGGAGGTCCCGGGAGCGATCTGCCGCTACTGGGGGCCTCGGCTGCCACTAAGCAAAATGGCGCCGGTGGCCTTCAGCCCCTACCATGTGACAGGGGTCAACCAATGGCACCGGTAGCCCCTGTCACATGGTAGGGGATGAAAGCCACCGGCACCATTTTGCTTAGTGGCAGCCGAGGCCCCGGGTGCGGCAGATTGCTCCCGGCACCTCCGCTGGACCACTAGGGGGGTGTCAGGAGGGAGACACTCGGGGGGAGGTAGGGTGAGTCGGGAGCTGGCTGCCTGCCGTGGCGCCCCCTAAGTCTCGGCGCCAATCTTCTTTCTGTGAGTGTGTGTGTATGTGAGAAAGGAATCTGCCAGTTTAAAAAAATGAAATATGATAATACATATACCTGAACTTTTGAAAAGTTGGATGAAAGATAAAATTACTGAATTTTAAGCATCCCTCTTCTGGAAAATAAAATTTAACTTAAAGTGGGTAGAGACAAATACTAAAGCAAAACAAATTAAAGTATTTAAAATGTTCATCTCAGCAAAATCACAAATTTAAGATACTGATGCCAGTTGGGGTTTGGGTTTTTTTTGGGTTTTTTTAAGCATAATTTAAGCATGAAGACTAGAATAGAATCTGAAATGGTTTTTTTTGTTTTTTTTTTTTTAAGTCTTTAGGAAATGTATATTTTTAAATTACTAAGACTGGAATCTTCCCATTTAAAAGGGAAGCTGACTAAGGATGTCTTTCGGTTCCATATCTCCCACATGAATAATCATACGACTGATAGTTTGAAGAAAGACACTCGCTTTATTGCCTGGAAGCGTAAAACAAGAAAAGCTGTACTGTGTGGGTGGATGTCCCTTGGGAGGACAGAACTTGAAGGAAGGGTGTCATTTCACCTTTTGATAGGAATGTGGTTTTCTTATTTAACGGTTGGGAGCATCACTTTCACTTTTAGTAAAAGTGAAAAATGCTGCAAGTCTGAAAGCAAGGTGCTTCTGTGAGAGTGTAATATATATGTGAGACAGGGAGGGTGCTTCTGTATGTGTGTGGTATATATGTGAGTCAGGGAGGGTGCTTCTGTATGTGTGTGGTGTATATGTGAGTCAGGGAGGGTGCTTCTGTGCGTCAATGTGTATGTGAGAGAGATGGAGCATGTTTTTGGTTGGCTGTGGCTGTGAGAGAGGGCATGTGTGTGATTAAGCCTGTTTGTAAGTGAGATAGAACATGTGTGTGATTGAGAGCTTGTGTGTAAGTGAAATAGAGCATGTGTGTGATTGAAAGCCTGTGTGTAAGAGAGAGTGAAAGCATGTGTGATTGAGAGAGACTGACCAGAGAGGTGACGTGTGTTTGTGTGAGAAAGGCTGATTAGGGAGATGACTGGTGTGTGTGTGTGTGTGTGTGTGTATGAGAGAGAGAGAGAGACTGGTTGGGGAGATGACTGGTGTGTGAGAGACAGAAACTGGTCCTGAGGGTGTGACTGGTGTGTGTGTGTGTGAGAGAGAGAAGAGACTGGTTGTGGTCCCTAAGGAAGAGGTCTGTGAGGACAGCTTTAGCAGCTACTGCTGCTTTTGGTATGGCCTGCAAGGGAAAGGAATAGGAGAACTGCTGGAGAGGGTAAGTAAAGGTGGCTTTTTAAGTTCATTTTTCTTGATTGACTATCATTTTAATTATTGGGTAATATGTGATGTGTCTGCTGTTTGAAATATTTTATTGGTGTTTGGTAAAGCTTTCAAAATTTGCATGACTCTTTAATTATTGGATATTCTATTCATCAGCTGTTTTGAAATTATTTTATTTGTATGATTTTATAATTATGATTAATCTTTATTTTATTGATTTGTTTCACGAGGAATGGTGAAATTTTTGTTTTTCCATTGTTACGCTGTATAGAGTCTGGCGTGATGCGTTTTACAGTTCAGTTTTTGTCTGCACATTTCTATTTATTCTTTATGTGGCTTTATTCTGTATTTGGTGAGAGTTTGTGTTCTGCATGCAAAGACTGAGATGAAGCATTCTTTTAGCATGTGGTTTCTCTGTAGGGATCTGTAGTAGCTTAGCCTGTTCTGTTTTCCTGATAGGAGATGTATTGATATTTTAGATTCTGGTGTAATATTTTTGGTATTCTTTTTCATAGGTAGGGTTGTTATTCTTTGAGTGTTGGCAGATAGTACTGTGTTGATACGGGAGGACCATGCCGAAATATATCACAATAGGTATGATGCCATATGAATTCCAAGATGCAAAGTTTTCATGTTGGCATCACAGCACTGCATGAAATTATCACAACAACTTGCATATTAATTTTACCTCAGAATGTCATTTTTCATGTAAAATATGTTATAAATGCATAATTTAAAATTGTGTATGGGGAGGGGGCACCAGACTGTAAGGTTTGTCTAGGGTGCCTAATACCCTTGCACCGGCCCTGTATGCAGGTTGCCTTTTATTAAGACTGGCATGGCCTGAGTGTGCCCTCATCCCCATGTTAGGATCCTAGACATCACGTGCTAAAGAAACAGCTAGACTGCCAACCACAGTGTCTCTAGCTTAGTTGAATTCATGTATCCTGTGCTGTTTGCTAATTTTTTTTTTTTCAAGGAGCAGTAATGGGTTCCTGCTCAAGCTTGTCCCTAGCACTGCCTGTGCCCTTTGCACCCCCCCCCCCCCCCCAAATAGGAGCAGAAAAGCTTGCACTGCAGAAGAAGGGAGGAATTTCACAGACAGCGAAGGAACAAGATGTAAAAGAAAGCATGTTCCCGCTTTATCTAGAAGAGAACTCTGGAGGGAGCAAAGAACAAACGATGTGTAAAACTTTTATGAGGCCAGCCATCAGCGGCCACTTCTTCAAAGATTTTTGTAAATACAACACTTAAATCTACTCCCTCCCTCTTCACCACCAATTCCTCCCCATAGAACAATATATTTGTTTTCAAAAGCTTTTAGGAAAAACGGTGAAGCTGTTTTAATTTAGTTTTCTACATATGCAATGATATTGACTTCTGCAAACACAGTACAGAGCTTGTCTGCAGGGCTCAAACCATGAATCTCTGAGACTACCGCAAGGGAGGGCAGGGGGGGATCCAGATTTATGCCCTGCGGTGCCGCTATTTGTATGAATAGAAATTAGCTTGCCTCTAGCTTTTATTTTTTATGTATTTATTTGTTTTACTTATGGCATTCCAAGTTTCACTTTCCATCTTGCTTGCAATGCAAAGCTTATGCGTGAGTGACCGAAGTCATTTTGTATTGAGTGGCCAGGAGCATCCACTGGAGCCTTCAAGCTGACATGAGAAGGCGACCGAAAGCGGGACCGGCTTTGTGGAGCCCTTTGCGATGCCGGAGACCAACACATTCAGTTTTGTTTGGCAGCGCTCATCCCATGAATTCAAGGGGAGATCCCCCCCCCCGGTCATGTTTCGCTGTCTAATAACATCGATTTAAGGCTCGGCTCTGCCAGACTCGGGGGGTGTGCATACATTTTTTGCACAGAGATTTTTTGACACGACCGGCACTAAAACTAAATAAATGAACGCACAAACAGATAAATAAGTAAATCATTTGATTTGTTTTTTTTTTCCCCTGAAAAATAAAACTGCAGGGGAGCTGTGCCTTCCAAGGATCTCTGGTAAGGGGGGGCAGCGGCAGAAGCCCCCAAGCCCTTCCCTCTGCTCTAGGGCAGGGAATTTCTTTTCTACCTTTTCTTCCTTGTGGCCTCTTCTCTTTACGGGGGTCATTTCCGCGGAGTGGAGGAGTGGCCCCAGTGGTTAGAGCAGGGGGCGGGAAGCCAGGCTGCAAATCCCACTGCCATTCCTTGCGACCTTGGGCAAGTCACTTCACCGTCTGCGGCCACAGGTAAATGCCCGGCCCGCACCAAAATTGGGAGATGCGGGTACGAGACGGGCTCATGCACGCGAATCTCCCGCTGCGCTCACATCTCACTCAATTTCCAAAAAAAGGCCAAGAGATGTGCGCGCAAATACTTCTGCGCCCAGGCCCACTGTCACATGTTGGCTTCTGCCGCTGAGGAGTTGTAAGTTGTAAAAAATAAATAAATAAATAAAGCCATCTTGGAGGGGTTTAAAGGTTCTGGGGTAACTGGGGGCGGTGCAGGCTATTAAATCAAGGGGGATTGGAGGACCGAGCTCTTAACTGGACAAAATGGGGAAACCGGCAATGGCGAGGGCGCGTACCCATTTTAAAATACTCTGGCTTACGTGGTAGAAGCGGGATTTACCCGGCTAGGTGCGCGCCCCCTTAAAATCGTGCGCGCGTGTGCACGCGGCCAGTGTATTCTATAACATGCGCCAACACACGTGCCGACTGCGGCCGTGCGCTGGCTTGAAGGTCACCATTCCTGATTGTAAGTCCTCTAAGGATGGGGAAATACCTACAGATCCTGAATGTAATCCACTCTGAAGTGTCAAAAAGCAGGAAGAAAAAAAAGAAGTAAATGAATGCATAAAACCAAGTTGCGCGCACGTAGACAGCTTGTTATAGCACCGACCTGGGCGCCACCCCACATTAACTTGTGTAATTTTTGCACTCTACCTTCTTACTCCCTTTAACAGACCTTGAGACAGCGTTCCTGTGAAACTCGGCTTGTATCGGGGCTGGGACTTGGCCTTCCCTGTATCAGCTTATGGCAGCTTCACTTTGTTACGAACGCCACCTCTCAGCTGAAGTTTTGCAGCCTTTCTAAATAAAATCATTTCCATTGCCCTCTGCAGTTTTCTGGTGGACTGTAAATGACTGTGATGATCGCCTTCTTTATCGTTTGGCTTTGGGACTTTGGTGTACTTATCTGCTGCTCCACATATTTCCGCTGTTGCTTTAAAAGGCCCACATACGCGAGCCTAGGCCGAGCGCGAGCAACCCTTATTTCAAAACCAGCAGATTATGTGCGCATATGCAGGTGCGGGGAACCAAATGTGGGGGCGGGGGAAAGGGGCGGATTTGGGGAGGGGGTGTGGCGTCCCCGGTCAGGGCCAATATGTATGCACTCAAATCCCGATCTTATAACCTGCAAACGCAGCGCGCGTTGGGCTGTGAGCTGCGCATATTTACTCCTGCTCTTTATCAGGTGTAAGTCCGCAAAATAAATTGTCATAGCTAAAACCTGTCTGAGGGAGGGGGTCTGGGCGAACTGGGGGGGGGGGGGGGAGGGGCTGAAGGTCTTGACGATCCGGAAACAGACTGGGCAAACTGGTGGAGTAATAGGTGGACTAATAGGTCAAACTGGTCATTTCCTTCACGCGTGCTTGTTTTAAAATGTGCTCACCTGCGCGTGGTGAAAGCCGACGAGCCCTAAGGAAAGATACGCGAATAACGTTTCCTTGCGCAATTGCTTAAAGTTAGGAGCACGCACGCGTGTGCTAGGCAAGCGTGCGGTTGCGCGGACAATTCGAAATTCTAGCTTGTGTGTGCTCGCGTTCACACGTGTGCTTATGTGCGCGCGTGTGCGCTGGTTTTTAAGGTCTCCCCCTCCCAAGGAGGAGGCGTAGCTTTCCATGAGCGATGATGTGCGCGTGCTCGGCCGGTCACCCCCGAGTAGTCTGGAAGCGAACTTACGCGGGGAGGTTCGCTCTGAAGAGACCCGGGAAAGCCTGCGGGAGCAACGTGCGCAGGCTGCTTGGAAAATTACCCTCCCTGACTTTTAGCAAGCCTCCCTGTCGACGACATCAGAAACAAACACCGAGCTTGCCCCCACCGCTGCTGTCGGCTTAAGGCCTTCTCGCAGCCGCGTGTGTCGCTGTGCTCCTAAGCTTATATCGGTCTTGTGCGGTGTCCCGGAGCCTGTCCCTGTCTGATGGTCCTGCGCCTGTCTTGCCTGGACTCTAATGTGGCCTCCCTGAGCCCGTGCCTGTCTCACAGCCCTCATCCTGCACCTAAAGTTTCATTTCAGTTTATTTACTTCAGTTGTATTGCTCATTCATCCAAAGTGACCTCAGGCCCCGTTCTGCTCACTAGTAATGGGTACCCGGTTACATTCACCTGTCACCATAATCCACTTTCCCCAAGAGTCAGACTTTAAGCGGCAGTAACCGCAGCTCACTGTGAGCATTTCTCCCTAAGCACAGAGATTCTCCAAGTTTACCAAGACACTCAGTTCTAAGGATTCAATTCTTCTGACAATAAGCCAAGGATTGTGACAGAACTCACTGACCAGGTCCTCCCCACTTGAAGAATGCGGTCCCTTTTCAAACTTGTCAGCGAACCCCCCTTTCAATAGAAGATTATCTGGATTTGCAGTTCCCTCTCTCGCCGCCGCTTCCTTGGTCTCTCGCCGTGTAGCCAACTCATTTCCTTTCACACAGCAGCAAGGAGGGAAGGGATGCAGGAAAGACTTTCAAACGCCTACTGATCTTCCAGGCTTCTGTCTTCCGAAACTGGAAAAGGTTCTTCCTCCTGAGCTAGCTCCTGAGCGTCTCTCTCTCCTCTGCGCACACTTGCTCTGACTTCCCAACTCATCTTTTTTGGAGCAAAACTCTGAACTAAATTGCAACTCTGTGGGGAAAACAGAACCATTCTTCCGTCTGACTCAGCAGGGTCCTGCTGGAAACTAAAGCAGACTGCAAAAACCGGCTTTTTGGAAAATTATACTCCTGGAGGAATTCTGTGCACAAAATGTAAAAATTCTGCGCAAAAGAATGCAGAATTCTGCTTACATTATATTGGTCAAATTAATTAATTTAAAATGTAATACAGAAAAGTTATTGCTCAAAGATGAAGTTTTAAATATTTTGAACAGAATTCCTCTAGAAGACCTTCTCTGTCCCACATGCACACCCGCACACAGGCTCCCTCTTTTTCTCACGCACCCACACACACACACACACACACCCTCAGACAGGCTACCTCTGACCCTCATTCACACACTCCCTCACACAGCCTCCCTCTCTCTCTCTCTGGTGCACACATCCCCCTTACACAGGCTCCCTCTGTCCCTTTCTCTCTCACACACACACCTTCACACAGGCTCTCTATCTCTTTCGGGTACATATATCCACCCTCTCAAAGACTCCCTCTCTCTCTCACACACACACAGCCCTCCCGTCACACAGGCTCCTTCTCTCTCTGGCACACATACACCCTTCAAACAGGCTCCTTCTCTGACTTGCATGTTTTCTGTCTCTCTCACATAAGCTCACAGGCTCTCTCAAGGATATTCTTCACACTCCAAAGGCAAGGACACCCCACCCCTACCATATAGGTGTGACGGACCCTCAACCCGCAACCTGCAGAGGTCTATAAGAACTGCCATTTCTTTCTACATCTCTGATTTCCAACATGATGTTATTTTCAGACAGCAACATGGTGGGTGGCTCTTCCTTAGCTCCTCCTCCAGCCCTCTCATTCTGCTCCAGGAAGGATGGGCTCAGCCTGCAGCTATTCCTGGCTCCTCCAATCCTTGGCTGTGAACGGGATGGACTCTGTTCATGGCCTGCTGGGCTTCTTTGATCTTCAGCCGCAAGTGGGATGGTCTCTGCTTGCAGCCCGCTGGGCCTGTCTCCATATTTTGTGTGAAATGTTAAAATTCTGTGCAGGAGGGGAATTTCTACGCAAATTCTGCACTGTGCAGTTGTGCAAAGGTTTCCCAGGAGTAAAATTAACCATGTGTGTATATCAGGTTTTTTTTTTTGACCTGTGCAAGATACCTACTGCAGGCAGACATCAAATGTGCTTGCAAGCTGCAAATAACTAACAGTTGTTGGCGCAGGTTGCTGGGGGGTTAATGCCAGACTCTTACCCTTTAAGCACATGACCCTTTCTTTCCAGCCAATAAAGGAACACAATTGGATGGCATTGTAAATACATGGTGTGCTTAAAGGCCTGGGAAGACGTTAAGGGGAGATCAGTCTTTTGCATACGTGGCTGGGAAGGAGCTCTCAGAATCACGCATCCCTTCTTCAGACATGACCCGTGTGGTCTAGGAACCTCACGTTTACCTTTGGACCAGTCTCGCATCGACCCAATGAAAAGTTTCTCATCCTAGAAAAAGTCCACTTTTCTTCGGAACTAACAGAGCTCTTAGAACTCTGCGGAGTGAGTGTGGAATACACGGAAGAGCTGCAGTTTCTTATCTGCTCGGTGCAATGCCTCTCACTCCTCCTCAGCTCTGTGCTGTCAGAAGCAGACTCATCCACTGGATGGTGCTTCCAAAGAATAGCTTGGTATTTGAGGAGAGGCAGAGAGAGAGAGAGGAGAGAGAAGGAGAGATTCAGCTATTTCAATCGTGCAGGATCTCCTGGGGACAGAGGAGAGAGCACCGGCTGGAAAATGTGGAGAGGGTTTCCTTTGCATGTTAGCAGAGTAGGACCAGACGCTGAGGTGTGGGATTCTGCAGCTACCTGTGTAATAAATTTAAAAAAAAAAAAGTGGTAGGTTACCTGAATGGTATTCTTCAGCCCATTTCTAAAAGCAATGCATTCCAGACTTCAGAAACCCCAATTTTTAACACTGAGGAGAGATAGGCACCACATTCAAGTTTTTTTTTCTAATTAATGAACTCTTGTGGTTGAAGATTACGCTGATAGAAAATTGGTGCTTTCAAACTATTAATAGATTTCCATGGATAATTTCCTCTAAATAGCTCTAAGATGGGAATAAATGAATCATATGTCATCGCAGGAAGCAATTTCCCTCAATAAGCTCTACCTGCTGGATATCAGAGTGCAGCTGGCTTTTCACGGCAGTCATTAAAATTGGAGGGAATGCATGCTATCAATGAACATAACCCCCTCCATCGGAATATGCCTTTGGTGCAGTACTAATGCAACGGGTAGCGTCCTTTCTGTAATAATCGGAGGGAAGCTGTAAGTTGGGAAGATGTTCGATAGGAAACTTTGAGATGCCACATGGGGAGCCCGTCCATTCCATGATCTATCCAGACTAGGGAAGAGGCTATATCCAGGGATGCCATGCAACCCCCCCATGCCAGGAGGGAGATTTTTGGGCCGGTCCCTGTATTTCGGACACCTCCAGGCTGATGCCTTCTGGTACCTGCAGATTTAATTTGAAGTGAAGGAAGCAGGAACTAATGAGTGCTACAGAGGCCGATATTCAGCTCTCCTGGCTGAATATCCAGCCCATTCAGTGGCCACCACTTAAATAAATAAGAAATCTGGCTAAGCAGTTATCCAGATGAGTTATGGGTGGGATATGGCCATTCTGGGGAGGAGCTACTTATCTGGCTCAGTTAATCGGATAAGCAGTGACCGGATAAGTTAGACAGCCAACTAGCAATTTCATTGAGGATATTCAGCAGAATAGCTGTACTGCTGAATATCCCTTGTACATGATGTTTTATTTGATTCATTCATTTATTTATTTTCCACTTTTCAGACACTCCTAAGTGGATTACAAGTTAGCTGAATAAGTCTTATCTGGCTAACTTATATGTAGCCCTTTGCTGGGGGATTTGTATTTCCCAGGGGCACACAAACTTATTTATTCTTCGGGGCTGCTCCGGATAGCGCTTCTCCCATACATTTCTCTCTGTCCCATGGGGGGGGAAGCTAACGCTCATGGCCAGGGTGGTGGTGCGTTCCTTTCTTACTCTGTTTAGTTAGAGGATCCCAAGGGGGTGAGATCCTGGGACAAATAGGCAGGATAACGTGCTGGGTGTTAAAAGTTTACTGATTTTTTTAGCGTCAAAGTAAAGTCCAGTTTATGAAGAATGGAAAGATTCAGCTGTGACGTGTACAGATGCCTCTCTTTTCTGGGTAGGTATCCTTTCTCTTGCTCTCCTGAGATTTAGCTTACCCATTTTTATTCTGAGTGTATAAACTGTCCCAGTGTTGTAGTAAAATCCTATGGTGGGTAGGATCCCCCTTTATCACGGAAAAATCCTACCTTTGTTCTGACATTCAATCCCGGTCACCCAGCCAGTGTCCTGGTCCCAAAGAGATGGAGATCCTGCAGGGGTCTCCACAGATTTTGCACAATCTCTTCAACATTTAGATAGAAGTGACTTCTCAGAAGGAAACGTCTTGGATAATCGGGAATCAGGCTATCTCTGCCCTGGATCCCTATAAGAAGGGATAGAGCAACAAAAACCTAACCATATAACAATACCAGAATACTTGCTCGCCGCAAAAAAATCCCCAAACTCTCAGTGACTGCTACTATACTGGTGCTTACCTCATCTAGGGAGTAGAATAGGCTCCCAGGTTTTCAGCCCCTTGACAGGAGTTTCCAAAAGGGATCCAGGAAATATCCATCTCACTGCAAACATATTAGGGAGGTCCTCTGGCGGGGAGCGCAAAGTGAGAAATCTCCTCCAAACTAAATTTCATGATGAGGCAAGGAGGGCTCACCAGGGATAAGAAAAAACAGCATCCTTACTCCTCTGAGGCTACCGCACCGAATATTAAACTAGCTTCACTAAATGGGCTGAGGCGACCAATCCCAGTTCTTCAGATTTGGAGGGCTGAAGAGGATGGAAAACTCACAGAGATGTCGACTTTCTAAGCAGGGACCTAGGGACATCTAGTGGCTGACCCAAGGGGGTGCCGCATATTCAAAAACCAGGACTGGGCAAAAATATCCCTCCTTGACCTGGGACACTTGGCAGCTCTGTATATCAAATGAAATATCGGTCTTTTTTTTTTTTTTTTGGACGATGTTCAAGATGGTCTCATTTGTGCAGAGAAACCTTTCCCATGGATGAGCAGGACCAGATACATGAAACTAATAAACCATGACAAATTATTCAAATAATAAATAGAGATTATTGTTTAGAGGATGCACCTGCAGGGAGTACATTGTATTCCCAGAGCGACTGGTAATTCATGATTTCTTTCATAGCTGTTCTCTGCTAACATTGTGTACCATAGACTTTATAAGACTCCGTGACCCCTCTCTGGCTTTGCTCATACCCAGTACAATAAACCTACCTTTTTGAGGCAGCTTTTAAATCTTAACCCCTAATTATCCAACTCACAGCCTTATTGATTTTTAACCATTTTCTTAATAAATGAAACTCCTGACGTCCCTTTTGCATTGTATGTTTTTATCATGATTCGTAATTAGATTGTTAGCCCTACTCAAGAGGGGCTATCTCTTATTTGTTTTTGTACTGTGCCCTATATGTCAAGTAGTGCTACAGAAGTGAGAAGGAGTAGTAGTTACAGCAGTACCAGTAGCAGAAGTGAGCCAGCTACAGCATTCACTCAGTGACCCAGTGATCCCATATGCCAGAGAGGCCTGCTGTCAGAGTAACACGGGGTCAAGAGCAGGTAAGAAAATAGCTCGCTCCTGGCTGGGGTACTGGGGCTGGGCTCGGGAGTGGGGGTGTGGAGAGGGTGGAGAGTGAGGCAGGAGAAGGTCTTAATTTAAATTAAAAATAAAATGGGGACCGGCCTTGAGGCACTATTCACTGCTATACAATTTTGTTATTTGGTTGGGAATGGGAATTGGGCACTGCTGCAGTAATTTTTGGTACTTGTTTTCTGGGATGGGGGCCTGTAGAATCGGGCCTAAAGGTTCCGGTTCACTGCTACGTAACTAGATAACTTTTGAATGTATCTGGTTAAGTAGCAAGTTATCCGGCCACATGCGACCAGAAAACTTAAGGACAACTCTGAAGCAGGCCTAAAGTTATCTAACTTATAGGGTCTAACATGCGTTAGGGCTCTAACATACATTATATCACATGATATACGCAATATTTTGCATCTTTCCGCCCAGGATTCCTCCCTTACTACAATGACTTTCTTTGCATGCTATTTCATGCACAAATAGTGCAAATGCATGCAAAGAAGGTCATTAATAAGCAATATGATGCAAATATTTTATTGTGGCCCACCAAGAAGGTTGTCAGCCGCGAAAAAATAACAACACCTCATTGAAAAGCGATAGATGTGTGGTGGGAAGCCCGAGATGTTAACGCGGGTCCCAAGGCTCCCGCCGCACATTTAAAGTGGCTGGAAAAAAAAAATGTGGCCAAATGAAGCTGATGAGCAGGGATCAGTGCTGCCCCCAGTTACAACTTGGGGCCATCACGCAGTCAAGGTGGCCTCAACTCCCCATAAATAGAAAAAAATATTTAACTTATGCGCGCGGCAGCAGCCCTCCCGAAGTCAAACCCCCATCCACCCGACATCAAACACAACTACCCCCTCCCCCCTCGGCCTCCCTGAACTGAAACATTACTACCCTCTGCCCCCCCCCCCCAGCCCCCAAAGTCAAACACCAACCACCCCATGGCCTCCAAAGAAAAAAAATAAGTTCAGTACCCCTCACCCTCCTCACCCCCACCACCCTCCAGAACCCCCCTACCTTAAACTGGATCCCGTATCAGGGCCAGGACACCCTCGCACCCGGCCAAGTTAGTGCCATTTTAAAATGTGACTGGGGATGGTCAGGACGGTGAAGTTTAAGAAAATGGCGCCAACCAGGTTGGGTGTGAGGGTGCACCCAGCCCTGAGGTGGAATCTAGTTTAAGGTAGGGGGTTCTGCGGGGTGATGAACATATATTTTTTTTAGGGGGCTGGGGGTTAGGAGTTGAGTAGTATTTGACTTCAAAAAGGCAGGGGGGATTAGAGTGGATGTATTTGACTTAGGGGGTGGGGGGCAGGAATGGTAGTGTTTCACTTCAGGGAGCTGGGGGTGGAGATGGGTAGTGCTTGACATTGAGGGAGCCGGTAGGGTAGGGTGTGGTAGTGTTTAACTTCGGGGGGGGCTGTGCAGCAGGAGGTAGTAGTGTTTGACTTCAAGGGTGCCAGGGATGGGGATGGTAGTATTTCACTTCAGGGGGCAGGGGATGGGGGTTTCACTTTGGGGAGGGGAGCTTACACCATGTGCATAATTTAAAAACTTTTTTCTATTAATGTTGTCTGTCAATGACCTGAAATTGACTTTTTCAGGATGGCACCCATACCTTTTACTTTTGTTAAAGCTTTTGAAGATGTCACTCATGGTATAATCTGTGTCATGGTAAACAAAACATTGAGCTCAGGCATTTTTCCAGACCAGTTGAAAACAGCAACGATATGCCCTGTATGGAAAGATCTTACAGTATCTTTAGAAGTTATATCCAACTTTCATCCTATCTCCAACATATCTGCTCTAGGTAAAATCATGGAGAAATGTGTGCATTTACAATTGGAGGCATTTTTGGAGGAAAATGTTGTTTTAGGTAAGCAGCAGCAGGGATTCTGTAAAAATCATGGTACTGAAACCATGTTACTTTCCCTGTCAGATGCTTTTTATTGTGAATTGGAGTGAGGTAAGTAATGAATTTTACTACAATTGGATATCAGTACAATGTTTGATAAGGTAGCCCATCAATAATTACTGGATCGGTTGGTGCAGATTGGTACAGGGGGGTAATGTATTACTATGGGTTCCATCTTTTTAAATTACTAGACAACATCAAGTTCAACATAAAGGAAGATTTTCATCCTGGCAACAGGTATCCTCTGGTGTCCTCCAGGGATCAATATTATCATCCATTTTATTTCATATATTTTTACGTCCTTTGTGGGCTATTTTGAATATGTTAAATGTTTTTTTAATTTTTTGTATGCGGATGACATTCAGTTTTATTTACTGTGTGTCGATGGAGAGTTTCCAACAGTTCTTTTCAGTCTTTGATTGAAGAAAGTAAAAGAGTTACAGCAAACTATTGGATGTTAAATATAAACAAAACCTCTTTGCTATGGATAAGTAAAAGGCCAATTGCCAATGGAGTTAAATCTATAACCTTTCCAGGGAAAGAGTTGAGCTTAGTGATGAAGACACGTAATTTGGGCACTATACTTGATTTTCATTTAACATTTTGACGTCATATCAGCAAGTGATTAAAAAGGCTTCTTTCAAGCTCAAAATGTTTATGTCCCTGAAACATTTACTAATAGAAAAGCTTTTTTGATTGGTGCTACAAGTTATGCTCTTTAACCAAGAGGATTATTGTCTAAATGGTAGGCCTTCCATTGGTCAGTATTAGGGTTTTGCAATTAATTCAACATACTGCACCTTGTATATTAATGAGCCTTAGAGATAGTGACCACATTAGTTCTGGGCCATGCCAGCAACACTGGTTACCATTCAAGTGGCGTGCGCAGTTTAAAATACTCACCATAGTTTTTAAGCTCCTGCATTTGGACGAATCTTGTTCTCTAGCTGAGAAGGTATATTCCAGGTAGGATGCTAAGATCAAAGACCAATAAATGGCTAATAGTGCCACCTAGGGATGTGAATCGTTTTTCAACGATTAAAATTATCGTCCGATAATGTTAATATCGTCTTAAATCGTTATAGAACACGATACAATAGAAATTCTAACGATTTATCGTTAAAAATCGTTAAATCATGTTAGTGCGCACTAACGGGAGTTAGTGCGCACTAACTCCCAGTTAGTGCGCACTAACTCGATTTAGTGCGCACTAACTGAAAATGATACAAATAAACACTTTCCAGGTCACTGAAGGTCAGTTAGGAATGAATATGTGTTCCTATTGGCTGGCTGCCCTCTTATCTATTGATGTTACCAAGGTTACCACTGAGGTGATGGTTGGGGGGATGGGAAATGGAACTGGAAACTAACGAACACCAACAGAAAATGAAACAAAGTGTTCACACTTCCCAGGTCAGTAAAGGTCACTTAGGAATGAATATGTATTCCTATTGGCTGGCTGTGCTCTTATCTATTGATGTTACCAAGGCTAACACTGAGGTAATGGTTGAGGGGATGTGAAATGGAAACAGTTGGAAGCTTGACAAAAAAAGTAATGTAATGATCAGCACTCACGTGACTAGAACTTGTTTGTTTATTATTTTTGTTAGCAGGCACCTGAAATGCTAGTGCATGTTGAATTTGCCAATCACTGTGCATTTTAGAAAGGTGGTCCTGGCTGGAACTGTACACAGTTCAAATATATGTAATTGATTGTTGGTAAGTGTAGATTTTAAGTGATTTTCCTGCACACAGTGCCCCTAACCCTGGCACCAGGGGTGTTGTGATCTTCCTGCACACAGTGCCCTAACCCTGATACCAGTCTGAGACAGCTCCCTCCCTGCATTACTAGTGAGAGGCTGGCTTCACAGACAGGGGGGAGCTGCCTGACCCTCACTCCTGACTTCCCCCATGTCCCAGCTAGTGAATGGTGTGTGGGTGAGGGGGGGGGATGGTGAAGTCTGAGACAGCTCCCTCCCTGCATTACTAGTGAGAGGCTGGCTTCACAGACAGGGGGGAGCTGCCTGACCCTCACTCCTGACTTCCCCCATGTCCCAGCTAGTGAATGGTGTGTGGGTGAGGGGGGGGGATGGTGAAGTCTGAGACAGCTCCCTCCCTGCATTACTAGTGAGAGGCTGGCTTCACAGACAGGGGGGAGCTGCCTGACCCTCACTCCTGACTTCCCCCATGTCCCAGCTAGTGAATGGTGTGTGGGTGAGGGGGGGGGGGAGGATGGTGAAGTCTGAGACAGCTCCCTCCCTGCATTACTAGTGAGAGGCTGGCTTCACAGACAGGGGGGAGCTGCCTGACCCTCACTCCTGACTTCCCCCATGTCCCAGCTAGTGAATGGTGTGTGGGTGAGGGGGGGGGGGGGGGATGGTGAAGTCTGAGACAGCTCCCTCCCTGCATTACTAGTGAGAGGCTGGCTTCACAGACAGGGGGGAGCTGCCTGACCCTCACTCCTGACTTCCCCCATGTCCCAGCTAGTGAATGGTGTGTGGGTGAGGGGGGGGGAGGATGGTGAAGTCTGAGACAGCTCCCTCCCTGCATTACTAGTGAGAGGCTGGCTTCACAGACAGGGGGGAGCTGCCTGACCCTCACTCCTGACTTCCCCCATGTCCCAGCTAGTGAATGGTGTGTGGGTGAGGGGGGGGGGAGGATGGTGAAGTCTGAGACAGCTCCCTCCCTGCATTACTAGTGAGAGGCTGGCTTCACAGACAGGGGGGAGCTGCCTGACCCTCACTCCTGACTTCCCCCATGTCCCAGCTAGTGAATGGTGTGTGGGTGAGGGGGGGGGGGGGAGGAGGATGGTGAAGTCTGAGACAGCTCCCTCCCTGCATTACTAGTGAGAGGCTGGCTTCACAGACAGGGGGGAGCTGCCTGACCCTCACTCCTCCGGGGTGATCTTCCTGCACACAGTGCCCTATCCCTGATACGAGGGGTGTTGTGATCTTCCTGCATGCAGTGCCCTATCCCTATTAATACCAGGAGTGTTGTGATCTTCCTGCACGCAGTGCCTTATCCCTAATACCAGGGGTGTTGTGATCTTCCTGCATGCAGTGCCCTATCCCTGATACCGGGATGTGTGCAAGAAGATCCCAACACCCCCGGTATCAGGAATAGGGCACTGTGTGCAGGAAGATCACAATACCCCTGGTATCAGGGTTAGGGCACAAGTTCTAGTCACATTGACTGATCACATTACTTGTTTTGTCAAGCTACCAACTGTTTCCATTTCCCATCCCCCATATACTGTCAGTGGGAAGCTTGGTAACATGAATAAATAAGAGGGCAGCCAATAGGAATACATATTCATTCCTAAACTGACCTTAACTGACCTGAAAAGTGTCAAATTGTATCATTTTCAGTTAGTGCGCACTAACTCCCGTTAGTGCGCACTAATCGGAAAAAACGATTTTTAACGATTTTTTAACTAAAAAATCATGCCTAACACGATTTTCTTGCCCTGCCACACGATTTCTATCGTTAAGACGATATGGAAAACGATTCACATCCCTAGTGCCACCTATGCGAGAGTGCAAGTTGCCAATCACATGCGTTAGAGCTTTTTCAATTGTAGCTCCCACTTTGTGGAAAGCTCTTCCTGCTGAAATACATCTTGAAAGAAATCTGAAGTCTTTTAGGGACTTTTTATTTCAGCAAAATGTTTAATTCACTTTAATTGTTATTGTCCAGTTTTATTTGTATGTCATATGTTATATGTAGAAAAATAAAAATATCTCTTACTTCCAATATTTTGAGTGCACTATTTAACTATGTAATCAAGCGACCATCATATAGCAGAGGGTCCAGTATGTCTTATCTGGTGACCCATACGCATAAGCTTTGGTGTGCTAAAGAATAAAATCATCAGTAGCTTGAATATTTGTGTTTTTTGGGTTTTTTTTACTCTTTTGTGCTGTGAACTTCTTCCCTTTTTTTTCTTTTTTTTACTTTTTTGCTGGAAAAGTTTTTAAATATGTACCAAATATGTACTTATCTATTATAACTTCATGCTGATCCAGAAGTTCTGAGCTTCTCACATTGATTCAGAGTATGCTTGCTTATGCTGATGGTGACTTCATGTTTCATTAATTTCTCTTAACGCTGTCTTGAACACCTGACACCGCAGCATTTTGGAGAACACGCCTTCTTCAGGGGAACAGCAAAACCTCTTTCCTCACAATGTTCAATGTGAGCATTTATTGCATCAGCTCAGTTCCTTGACTTTTTTCGCGATGACGTGCTGCTCTGCTCCATCACAGCATCTGGTCAGATACTGGTCAGATACTGGTCAGACAGCGTTAAGAGAAACTAATGAAACATGAAGTCACCATCAGCATAAGCAAGCATAGTCTGAATCAATGTGAGAAGCTCAGAACTTCTGGATCAGCATGAAGTTATAACAGATAAGTACATATTTGGTACATATTTAAAACATTTTCCAGCAAAAACGTAAAAAAAAGAAAAAAAAAGGGAAGAAGTTCACAGCACAAAAGAGTAAAAAAAAAACAAAAACCCAAAATATTCTCTTAGTAGAACAGCCAGGAGATATTGCTCTGGATTAGATACCAGATTGTATGATAAATCTCTTCTGATCACTGCTGAAATATCCTGGACAGCAGGACAAGAAATTTCTTCTTCTTTTCTTTCTTTCTTTCTATTTTTTTTTTTTTTACTTAAAACACAAATCAAGCTAAGAGAGAATGCACCTGCAAAAGTCTTCATCTGCCAAGCATAATGGAGCACTAACAAATAGGGGGCATTTTTTTAATTAACAGATTCACTGTATAATCCATAATTTTATTCATAGATTATGATGAAAGTCATATGAAGTGCAGGAGTTTAAACTTTTATTGCAGTCAGCAGAGTCCTGAAGTTGTGTCTTTTGCCTGTCAGAGCCAATCACTGCCTCTCTATTTATCACCAATAAACCCACACACAATTAACTTGTCTCTGACGGAACGAGCATGTTTTAATGCACATTTAGAGGATGATGTGCTGGCAGCAGACATGCACTCTGCTGGGATCTAAGGTCCTTCTAGTCCAACCTAACTGTGCCTGATTAGAAATGAGATAAATCCATATACTAAGGAGGAACTCTGCCCGTTTGGTCGAGGTGAGAGCATAAGATCAAAGGTTGCAGACATAAAAAAGGATTTGACTTAGCCCAAGCTTAAAACCTGTGGAGCAGTAGCACCCATTATTATCAAGGTCAGGCTTGAAGTCTTCAGGCCATGCTCAAAAGTGTCAAACTTGTGCTAGTTCACCCCCTGTTTTGTGTCTATCAGAAGTCACAAAAGTGTTGAACAGAGCCAATAAAGCTTTGATGTTTCCATGATAGAAGAAGGGCACCCATTGACTTTCAGGCCCAAAACATCACTGAGGTTTGCTTTGTAGCCTCTTCTTTGTGCCTTGAAATGGTTGCACGGTTTCAAGGCATGGTTTCAATTGAAGGACGGCAACATCATATAAGAGACTTCACAATATAATGTAAATTATTAATATTAACTACTCGGTTATCTTATTCTAATTCTCTCCCCAGTTATATGATCCTTGTTATATTGTAACTTCAAGTTATCTCTGCACTTGTTTATGTTCCGTTATTTTGTTCACACCCACTTTGTTATATGTAAACCGGCATGATGTGGTTTCTAACCACGAATGCCGGTATAGAAAAACCCTAAATAAATAAATAAATAAATAAGGCACACTGTTTTGCATCAAGGCACACTCTTTTGCACCACCAGCATTCACTCCCTCATCACTTCACCCATTCTCAGCCTGTCTGCCCTCCCCATCCCCATCATTCCCCCTGAATGTGCTCCAGGATGCCTTATCCCTTCTTCCCTACCCTGCCCCCTGCTGAGTCCTGAGTCCTGGGATCGCCCTTCCTCCTCTCCTGGACCAGACACTGAAGGTAAGAAAGGAATCTGTCCCTCTTCCTTTTCCAGCTCCTCCCTGCCCGTTCCCTGCAGGGACTGGAGAAGCGTGCAGAGCAGCCGTTTGAGATGTTGGGGAAACTGGCCGAAAGATTTGGGGCCATGAGGCCTTGTGTGACCATGGCTAGCAACGCCTCTGGTTAGCAATCTTTAGTGCAAAACGTTTCACATCTCCAGTTACAGCTTGTCATGGGAATCATTTTCACCCTCCTGGGCCAAAGAATAATGTCGTACATCATCAAGGAATATATTAACTGTCCTCCCCACCCCCCTCCCCCATTGTGCAGCAGCTTAATTCATTAAAGATTATACTGGGAACTTTATTGGCCATCTCTGAACCGTGCTTTGCTTTTGCAGGTTTCATTTTTATAAGTCGCTCATTTATGCCTAATTAAGCTCAGACTAAAAGTAGGAATGGCTCAAAAGTGCTCACACTGTGACAGTTTTAAAATATTCCTTATCCATCACAGCGATCACTTCCATGATCGGGTGCCATTATAATCTTGCCTAATTATTTCCGCAGTCCTTGAAAATTAGCATCACGGAGCCTGCCAATGGCCTCTGCAGTATTTGGTAGAAATAGATGGGTTTGTTAGAAACGAGATGGTTCTTTCCTTGTTTATCATTTATCTCTTTTAATAGTTCTTCTAAAATTAATTCACCGAGAGATATGAAATAAAACACACAATGTAGAAATGTACAGAATGCTTACTCTCTGTAGCTTGTTCCAGACATCTGCTTAGATACTGCATCAGTGTGCCCACCTGTGCCTCTACAGGAATATTCTATATTTAAAGATGCTTTTTATTAATACAGCACTATTTGTAATCATTTTAACTCCGGCAGCAGAAGGCAAGATTTAAAATGCCTCCATTCATCACGAGTTCTGCATTGCATAGACCTAAACTTCCAACACAGGCAGAGACAGAATACAAATGATAAACTCGCTGGCCTCTCTCTGTTCTGCCTTCACACAAGGCTTTATTGGCTCGGCAACTCCAATTAGACATGAACAGATAGAAAACTTCACTGTCAAAATGTGAGAATGATTTGGGGAGGCAGTGAAAATGTATTAAAGTAAAACCAAAAAAAAACAACCACCACCACGAGTTCTGAGATTGCCAGTGACTAAATGACAACAGTGACACAGAGCAAAATGGTTGAAACAAAAAATGAGAGGCTCCTGTGTTCTTACAATTCGTATTTATTGAGAATCAGAAAGTTCAAACTAAAATATCCCCCCTGACCCCCCGACACCCCTCCCAGTGATTGGGCAATAGAAATCCTGGTATTTTCATTTCAGGTCCGGTGTCCTGCCACTAAAGCAGGTTCATTATGTTGGATCTTAACTGATCTTATGAGCAACGGAGTCATAGCCCAACTGTGACCACAATATTGTGGTCTTTTGTACCGAAGATCCTGGACAAACTGAATGAAATGTTAAAAGCGTTCCTCAGCCAAGCCTGAAAGGAATTGGAGTCCATTGATTCCCAAGTCCAGGGGGGTGTTATATGGGCCACAAACCGTTGACGTTTCCCAGAACATCCTGTTCTCCCATCTCCCTTTGGCCTCCCCTTGCAAATTTGAACTGCAGAGTTCGCATGTACCGGAAAACAAAAAAAAAAAACCCCAAAACAAAACTAAACTAACTCTCTTGTTATTATGACAAAACAGCAGCAGCACATAAATGCATGGAGCCAGATCAGGGAGTCGCATAGTTATCGCCTGACATTACCACCTGTCAGCCTCCCAGACACTCTCCTGTATTTATCTCCTGTCCGTTCCTGTGGCACGCTTTCTCCCAAGGCACACTTTCTGCTCCCCTGGCCTGAGATCTCAGAGTTACTCTGCCAAATACCAAGAAGCTTCTTGCATACAGCATGGTAGTCCACCATTCATGTTTTCGCCCCATTCATGAAAGATATTCCTGGGAGGGGAAGGATAGGAAAATAATGCTCATCTAGTGTATTCTGCCATCTATTCTACACACATTATTTTCCTAACACAATCTGCCCGCACAGAACGCAGGTCAATAAAAGTCAAAGTAAAGGTGAGCACCATCTCTCGGAAATGTCGGTTCAGATTAAAAAGTAGCCGCAGACTTTCCCCCAAAGCAGATGGTCTGAAAATTGTGGCCCAAGGGCCTGATTTTCAGAACCGTTTAAGCCCATACATTGTGCATAACGGGTTATTATAGCATTACAATTACTTTTACTCAAACTGCAGAGAAGGGGGCAGAGTTGGAACTTATGCAAATCATTTTTGATTTTTAAAAGTAACACATTAGGTAACCTCTGCACATAATTGGGCACTTTTAAGCACACATTTTCAAAGCAAATGTAGCCTCCCTCTTTTGGTATTTATCCCTGAAGGCAGGGGTCGCACTCAGTCCCAAGGTTTAATCCATTCACAGTTTCAACAGAGCCAGGGCCTGGATTCTCTGAAGGGAAGGGGAAGAGGATAGACCTCCAGGACCAAGGTGTAGAGAGTAAACCTCTTCAGTAAGTACCACCAGGGCTGTCCTTAAAGGGGACAAATAGGAGGTGACCTCCCTGGGCCTTGCATTTTTGGGGGGGTGCCATATGTCACCATGATAGTCCAATCCCCAACACTATAATTCCAGTGTTCCAGCTCCCCGCTGCAGTTGATCTGCCCTGGGCCCACACCTTCCTAAGGTCAGCCCTAAGTGTCATTCTCAATAAGTTTAGTATGTCTGGAGGCAATTGCCAAAAAAACAGGCAGGATATTCTAGATGGGTGTTCCAACTTAAACTTTACTGTTGCAGATCTTCAATAGTAATCCTTTGGCACTATACACACATGTTCTTTGATGCATCCATTTCTCAACTCACTTTCCAAATTCTCTTTATCTATGCAGGTGTCCTTCATTATTTGAGGTCCTAAGATTATCTCACCTTCCAGGGCATGGAAGAGTGAATATCAGATCCAGTCAGAGTATCCTAAATGTGAGCAGAAGTCCTCTGAACAATACCTAGGGTCCAAAAGTCCTCCAACACTTCACAACTTCCATTCCTCTCTCTCAGTGGGGGTTTCCAGATGAAAAATACTCTTAACCTTACAGGGACTCCAAGGGTGGTCCATCCCAGTGAGTGAGATTTATTGCCCCCCAGTGAGTGAGATTCAATGCCAATGAATGAGATTTTTCAGGTATTGTGTCAGGGGTATCAATCTCAAAAGATCTGAATGCTTTATTTCTTAGAAAGTAAAAGCCACAAAAAAAAAAAAAAGATTTCCAGCTTTCTCAAACATACTAAGCTGTGCATGTGTGCATGTCCACACAGGTCATGAACCCCCACACACGGCAAAATATAATGCGCACAAGAAATCCCAATATTATTCGCATTATACTGGCTTGTAGCGCACAAATTTGAATTTAGCTTTTAAAAGGTTGCACAAAAGAAAATTGTTGTGTACATTGCCTTTCTAAAAGAGAGAACATTGGTCACACACTTTCCCCTCACTCCTTTGTCTTCAGCAGTCTCTCACCCATCCCCAGGACTCATCTATAACATCTTGTAAAGGTTGGTCCAACAACTCATTCCTCAGAATGGGTTGGAATTAGATGGATTTGAGATGTTGTTCCTGAGGATATGGTGCTCCCAGGGTGACTGGGGAGTGAGGCAGGTGAAACAATCCAATCAGGGGACTCCTTTCCTGAAGAGACAGCCAAACTTGACTTTACAAAGGGATATCAATGGCCAATTTACAAAATTCTCTGTAGGTGCTTGCCTCCCTCACCAACAAATTGACATCCAGAAAGACTATGAAGAGCCTATCCCTGGCTATTCTATAACTCACAGCCACATTCCACTCACTGAAGTCTTTGCATCACAAAATCACCTTCTACCCAGACCTACATAGAAACATAGAAATGACGGCAGAAGAAGACCAAACGGCCCATCCAGTCTGCCCAGCAAGCTTTCACACTTTTTTTTTTCTCTCACATACTTATCTGTTTCTCTTGGCTCTTAGTAACCTTTTTAATTCTATTCCCCTTCCACCCCCGCCATTAATGTAGCGAGCAGTGTTAGAACTGCATCTAAGTGAAATAGCTTAATTAGTTAGGGGTATTAACCACCGCAATAAGCAAGCTACACCCATGCTTATCTGTTTATCCAGACTATGTAATTCAGTCCTTGTTGATTGTTGCCTGATTATAGATCCACCTTTCTTCATTCCCTACTGCCTTTGAAGCAGAGAGCCATGCTGGCTATGCATTGAAAGTGAAGTATCAGTCTCGCTCCCCTGCCGTTGAAGCAGAGAGCTATGCTGGCTTTGCATTGAAAGTGAAATATCAGACTTGCTCCCCTGCAGTTGAAGCAGAGAGCTATGCTGGCTTTGCATTGAAAGTGAAGTAACCTCTTGGATGACTGTGACCTCTTGGATGACTGTGAACCAAATGATCAAGATTTGGAAGAGAATCCCCAGATTCTTCCTATACTTTCCTCTGATTCTGGAAGTCTTTCTGGTGGCAAGGTTGATGCGCAGTCCAAGTTCTAGCTCTAGTTATAGGCCTTCACAATGCCACCCTCCCTCTTTCAGGTATCTTTTCATGTCCCTCATCTTCAGATAGTGGACACTTCTCAACCATCTTGAACCACAAAATGGGCTCTGCGGGCCCCTCCTGCACCTTGGGAACTGGCACCTCCTCTTTGACAACAGGCATGGTGACTGGACTTATCTGGGTCTTGGGTGACAATTCCTCAGAATCTTCATTCTATACTTTTTCCACAGCTATGGGATCTGGCTGGGTCTGGAGTTACATATAGTAAACATAGTAAATGATGGCAGATAAAGACCAAAAGGCCATCTAGTCTGCCTAGCAGCAATTTTATGTGCATCTACCCAAAGTAGATACAATTCCTACATGGAGCCCAACCCCCAATCCCATTGTGTCCTCTTTAGGGTTTCAAGTGCCACTGTATGTGGGCTATGCCATGCCTTTTTAGATGGATTCTTCTCCACAGCATTCCCATAATGTCCCACTGCTGCCTCCACCGCCTTCAAATCCCACCAGGGAAGATGGCCCAGTTCTTGCATTCAGCACTACCTGCTCTAAGGTACTGACTATCTGAGGTCCCAAAACAGCAGATAACAGTAACAGACACCCAGAATCTGCTTCTATGTATATATTAGTGGTGCACCTATGATATTACAAGCTCACTGGCTATGGAGGTTTTATTTTTAAATATATCTTTATTTTAAGACACAAACAATAAATATCACAAGGCATCAATGTAGAACATACAATAAGAGTATCAGAATGTCTGAAAAGGGTAAAGAATCACAGAAAAACACAAATTTCTACTAGATGAGCATCTCATTAGCCAAAATATCCTCCATATTTCCTCGCATTTCTCCTGCCTATTTTGAAGTGCAAAGGACATCTTTTCCATCACAGTAATGTCGGCCATTACTCTCCTTGAAAAATGGTCCAACACTGATGCATGCAATACAAAAACCTAATACCAAGGAATGTGTGCATACCACTTTACAATCCCTTATCTAAAAGAAGGACTATCATAGCAACCCTGCAAAATTTGAACTTGATTTAGTTCAATACTGATGCCTGTCCAGGGTCACTTTTAATCATCAGTCCTGAAATATTAAGTGTCCATAGAAAAAATGTTTTAAAATCTTTTCAGAAATACTTATCTGCAACAGGGTAATTAAAAAAATCCCAGTGAGAAGGAACCGAAATGTATACTTCCTTTTAAACAGTCCGACAAAAAAACACCTGGAATGACTCAAAAGTATCATACTTTTGAGACATTCCATTTTTCAAAAAGGTTGTGACCATCGCTCTGGACATTGACAAAAGAGTTTACATCGGGAGCCCCTGAGGCAGTTTACCCCGAAACATGATGTCATGTCCGGTTAAAAGGAAGTATACATTTGGGTTCCTTCTCATTGGGATTTTTTGAATTATCCCGTCGCAGATAAGTGTGATAAGCATTTCTAAAAAAATGTTTAAAAAGTTTTTTCTATGGACACTTAGGCCTAGATTCTCTAATACTGCCGGGCTCTTTGAATCGCGCGGTACAGGAGGGCGTGGGGGCGAAGCGGGGGGCAGGCCGGCTTTTGCACCCAATACGCCATCATAAAAGGTGATGCTACTGGGCACGAAATTGGCAGCGAAAAGGGTTCTTATCTTTTCGCTGTCCGCGATGTCTTTGCGGCGTCTGCCCCGGTGCCGCCCCGACTCCTCCTGTTCCGGTCTTGACGCCACCCCGACTCCTCCCCCATCTAGTGATCGCATGCGAAAAGTCCTTTTTCTTGTATGATCGCTTTGGAAAATGATCCCCTTAATATTTCAAGACTGATAATTAAAAATGACCCTGGACAGGCATCAGTATTGAACTAAAATCAAGCTCAAATGCCACAGGGTGGTATGATGGTCCTTCTTTTAAATAAGGCCATTACACTTCTCCAGTGATTAAGAAGTGGCACAGATTTCCAGTAATATGCAATAATGATATCAGCTGCATGAAATAAGTGTACGGTTAGATTTTTAAGATTTTTTGCTCAGATCTTAAGTTCCCCATTGCTACAATATAAAAAGAGGTGAAGTTAATATTAATGAAGAACTAGTAATAACTTAAATATCTGTTTGCATTTCCCCCCAAAACTCGCTAACATTTCTACACTCCCATCAAATATGAATATAGGAGGGATTCTATAACTCCTCCAAAATAGGGGCGTGGCATAGGGGACTGGCAAAAAACTTAGGATAATCATATGTTCTATGCAATAATCAAAATATCAATTCCCTAACCTTATTAGGTAAGGATAGTTTAAGAGTGCAGTACCATATACAGTAACTCACCAGTCATCTTCATTTAAAGTTAAGGATAAATATTCCACTGTTCAATAAGGGAGGATCTAGTCTCTAACAGTTATGTCCCATCATGTAAGTCTTTATACAACTGAGAAATCATTTTGGAATTTGAGTTTCTAATCCAATGTGTGATCTTAAAAACTTCCATGTCCTTCCTAGTCTTTTAAATATCTCTGAGTAGCTGCAGAAACATATACTGGATATGGTCTGGTATACCAAATTCATTTTTCAGATTTTCAAATGATTTAAATTGACCACCTTGACAAATTTGATCCAACCAATGCAATCCTTTGTCATACGAACTTTTCACATCTAAAGACTGGCTGTGTTTTATTGTGATGAGTGGCACACCACACACTTGGCGACACCCATCACATTGCACTCCATTAATGACAGATGACTCCAGCCTTGGGTACAACAGAATTGCAGGAGCGCCAGTGGGTCAGAGGTGATCCAGTGCCACATATGCAGAAAGAGTGTCATGGATCTTCTGCCCCATAGATCAGCTGGGGACAAGCATACTGTGGAGGCAACATTTATAACTCCTGTGGCAGGGAGG
Source organism: Rhinatrema bivittatum (assembly GCF_901001135.1). NCBI lineage: Eukaryota > Metazoa > Chordata > Amphibia > Gymnophiona > Rhinatrematidae > Rhinatrema > Rhinatrema bivittatum. Next base: position 285,045,807 of record NC_042621.1, read on the forward strand.
GAGTCATGATCATCACTCAAGCATGACACCTAGTAGCTGGATTCAGGCCCATGATTTCAGATTTCCAGAGGGATCCGTGGTTAGCCACAATGACCAAATTAATTACATTAGTGGTGGTTGGGAATGGGGGTGGGGGGAGGGGGATGCTATGAAATAGGGGGAAAAAAATCCCCAGATAATTGTGAATGAAAGCTCATGGTGTCAGGATCCCAGCCCAGTTTCTGATTGAACTGGAAGCTCAAAAGTGCAGGAGAAAACTTCTTGGTCAAAAATAAACTGCAAGTTGTACATGCCGCAATGTACGCTGGCTTGACTGGCTGGGCAATGGCAGCTTCTTCGAGATCAAGCACTCCTTTGATCTCACACTGTAGAATTTTAAATCCCTTCCTGGGCTAGGTCCCTCTATCAGCTGGATCTCAGGCCCAAGCTGCAACTGCAACTGCATCTGTATCTCTTCTAGGGATGTGAATCGTTTTAGGACGATTAAAATTATCGTCCGATAATTTTAATATCGTCTTAAACCGTTATGGAACACAATACAATACAGATTCTAACGATTTATCGTTATAAATCGTTAGAATCGTGAGCCGGCACACTAAAACCCCCTAAAACCCACCCCCGACCCTTTAAATTAAATCCCCCACCCTCCCGAACCCCCCCCCCAATAACTTAAATAACCTGCGGGTCCAGCGGCGGTCCGGAACGGCAGCGGTCCGGAACGGGCTCCTGCTCCTGAATCTTGTCGTCTTCAGCCGGCGCCATTTTCCAAAATGGCGCCGAAAAATGGCGGCGGCCATAGACGAAAAAGATTGGACGGCAGGAGGTCCTTCCGGACCCCCGCTGGACTTTTGGCAAGTCTCGTGGGGGTCAGGAGGCCCCCCCTCAAGCTGGCCAAAAGTTCCTGGAGGTCCAGCGGGGATCAGGGAGCGATTTCCCGCCGTGAATCGTTTCCGTACGGAAAATGGCGCCGGCAGGAGATCGACTGCAGGAGGTCGTTCAGCGAGGGTTCCGGCGCCTCGCTGAACGACCTCCTGCAGTCGATCTCCTGCCGGCGCCATTTTCCGTACGAAAACGATTCGCGGCGGGAAATCGCTCCCTGACCCCTGCTGGACCTCCAGGAACTTTTGGCCAGCTTGTGGGGGGCCTCCTGACCCCCACGAGACTTGCCAAAAGTCCAGCGGGGGTCCGGAAGGACCTCCTGCCGTCCAATCTTTTTCGTCTATGGCCGCCGCCATTTTTCGGCGCCATTTTGGAAAATGGCGCCGGCTGAAGACGACAAGATTCAGGAGCAGGAGCCCGTTCCGGACCGCTGCCGTTCCGGACCGCCGCTGGACCCGCAGGTTATTTAAGTTATTTGGGTGGGGGATTAATTTAAAGGGTCGGGGGTGGGTTTTAGGGGGTTTTAATGTGCCGGTTTTTCGATTTTTTGATTTTTTCGATTTTTAACGATTTTAATGATTTTTCACGATATTTTACCCCCCCCAAATGGCAACAATACGATTCCCTCCCCCTCCCAGCCGAAATCGATCGTTAAGACGATCGAGGACACGATTCACATCCCTAATCTCTTCCTTCCAGTACTGTTGCTGCCTCTGTCAGGACTTGCATAAGCAAACTCATCGCCCTCCCACCACCCACCCACCTCTCAATAATTTGACACTGCCCACCCAGAGCATCACCAGGGCAAAGGATGGCCTTGGCTCCCATTACTACAGAGTGCTCATAGAAGGAGATTGTGGAATACCAGTGCTATTCAGAGTCAGAACTGGCAAATTTTTCTCTTTGGCTTCATAGAGATGGCTCTGCCAAGCTGGGCTGAGGAACCATCTGATGCCATCCCTTTTTCTTCTAGACTTTCCTGACTGGATATCATATGAGGGTATGGGTATGACATTAATGGTATGCATGGCACAGCCTCTTGGATGAAATCTGCATATGCCAGCTCTGATTCATGTTCCTCAGTTGCAGCTGTCAGGTCCTCCTGCGCATGCCCAGTGAGCTTGGGATGCTCTCTGCAGACCTATTGGACCTGGAGAAGATATAGAAATGAGTAGGTTGTATTTCTGGAGCACATGCATCTTTTCCCTTCCATCAGAAAATTCAGGCATTTCTACATCAAGGCCTCTGCCATGCAAGTTCCCCAGCCCTGAAATTTGATAGTGGCCCACCAAGTCCATAACCTTCCTAAAAGTTGCAACTAATAGGGGTTCCCCTCACCCTTCCCAAATGGACCTCCACTCACTAGACATTTAACCTCCTGCAGACTTGATTGCCAAGTTGGGACCTGTAAAACAACCCTGAGAAAGCCATTGGTGAATTCTTGCTGTGTGTTCCTAATTTGTGTTCTCGTAATGCAATGCAGAGAACTGACCAGCCCACTCCTTATGTATTGTTGATACCATACCCATGGGCTGTGAAGGTTGTTGGCAATGTTGTCTGGATCCAGTTGTTCTAGCATTGTGAGGTGGACTGGAAAGACATGGATGCCTCCCATCTTTTTTCAGTGGGTACATATCATGGATGTCTCTTTTAATGTCCTGATAGTAATTTTTGGAGGCTGTTTTCAATTGTGACTCTTTGTTGCCAGTGATTTTACTTGTGGAGTATCTCCCAAAGAGCACACTATAGTTCTCTATGACCAGTTCCAGCATGTGAGCACTTTCTCCACAAGCCAAGTGTACTCTTCTGTCAGTGCCCCAGTAATGTGGAATGCTTTACTTGCAACATTACAAGCTATTTCTTTCTTTTTTTTTTTTATAATTTATACTTTATTGAAATTTTTAAATTCAAAACAATGAATAATATTTCATACTTAAAAAAAGCAATAACGTGTGTTCAATCACAGGCATCTTCACAAATAACTAATACAAAAATAACTATTGATTGTCACAAATTAACCAATAATGGGGGTCTTATACAATAAAGAAAAACTCATCATAACTGAAATAACTAGAAGAGAGAGGGAGATATTATTATATTACGAACCTATTTCTGCTACTGCATCTTGATATAACTTTTCTAATTCTTTATCTCTCAAAAAACTCTCTAGATGTTGTGGCACACTAAAAATAAATGTCTTGCCTTGATAATTAACTAAACATCTACATGGAAACCTTAAGTAAAAGGTTGCCCCCAATTCTATATTTATTTATTTATTTATTTTATTTAAGTTTTTTATATACCAACATTCAAGACGATAGTCCCATCATGCTGGTTCACAAGAAACAGGGGTGCAATTAAAATAAACTTTACAATTTGTATAGTCTTACTCTTCAAAACCAGGAATTGTTTCCGGCGCACCTGAGTTGCCCTTGAAACATCAGGAAAAACATAAATTTTTTGACCACAAAATAACAGTTCCCTGTTTTTTTAGAGATTTTTAAAAAATGAATTCTTTATCCTTTTCTAAGGAAAAAGACACGAAAAGGGTGGCTCTTTTACTAATGATATCAATAGATTCCTCCAAGAAAGTGGACACCCCTGGGGATTGTGGTTCACCCTGGTTCCCAGGGGTGCCCCTTAATTGAAGAAGAAAATAATAAATCTTAGAGATAATTGGGATCTCATTATCTTTGTATGCTAGATTTTCCCTGAGATATTTCACAAACATCTCATAAGGAGATAAAAATCTACAAGCTATTTCTAATACAAAGAGTTTTAGAAAACAGGTGAAGGCCCATCTTTTTAAAGATGTATTTGGAGATGACTGTGGTGAGTTTACCAGAGTCTACTTGAGTTTGTTTAGGGTTTGCTTGCCTTTTGGATTTTAGTGCAGACAGAGTGCCTTATTTTTTATGTTTAATATTAATAATGTTTTATTTCTATGTTTATTAAATGTAAGTAGTATTTTATTATTAGACATTTTATTGTTATGCTGTGACCTGCTTAGTCCGACTGGATCACTATAAGCAGGCTCTAAAACTTTCTAAATAAATGAATAAATAATATCCATCCATTTGCGTGGTTGTGGTCCTGCCACTCTAATGGTTGGTCCAGTCTCTTTCACCTCATTCTCAGTATTGTCATCTGCCTTCTGAACAGACATGGGATGCGGGTGCTTTTGAGAATTCCTGCTTTCTTTACATCTCTTTTCTTTCTCTTATCCCATCCTTTTCTCCCCTTTCTGTGCTGTCCTGCATTCTTCCATCTGTTGTCTAATAGGCTTTACCTGGACTATATGAGGTCCGTCCTTCACACTCTAGCCTGACTGCTCTTCTTCAGCCCCAGGCTCACTGTTGGCTCCTCTTTCTGAACCTCAAACTACACTGTAATAGGCCTTGTTCCAGGCCTGGTGCCACCAGGGTGCATATCATGCCGCCACCCTACCAGGGCGGTATACCTGAGGGGGGTGGCGGCAGCATGGCGGCAGCAGGAGATGCTGCAGGGCCACCGGCAGAGCCCAATGCATTGGCGGAAAAAGAGAACGAGAGGCCATGGGCCACCAGCAGAGCCCAAACTGTCAGCAACCAAAGAAAAAAAGAGACCACGGGTTGCAGTAGAGATCAACCCACCAGTGGCTGAAAATAAGGAGAGGCCGCGGTGTTCCTTTTTATCTGCATGCATACACATGCACGAACAACCTTTCCTGTGGCCACGCACTATTTCTGCTTCCTCCCTCTCAAGCACAGGAAGACAAGTGGGGTTGTGGTGGAGCTCATTCCACTATGGCCCGAAGATAACAGGAGGCTGATGGGAGCCGTGATGTTGCTAATTCTACCATGGCCTGAAGAGAAGACGAGGCTGTGTGTGTGCATGTATGTGAGAAGAGAAATAAGATGGTATGAACTGCACTTCGTTAAATCCTTCCCTTTTTTAGAAATCAGAGAAATAATGGCATCACCCATGTTTCCCATCAAATTAGCAACCAGGCCACAGTATTGTAGAGCAAAATCAGATAAGGAGCCAGTTCCCCCAGGAATTTATTGAGAAAATCTATTTGATAACCATCTGGCCCCGGGCATTCCCCCCCGGCAACATCTGAACTGCTGTCTGAAATGTCAAAGAAATAGGGGCCACTAACTTATCACATTGGTTCCTTGCAAGGGATGGCAAATTTAACCAATTAAACAATTCCTGAATACCCCCAAATGAACCAATTAGATTGGAATACAATTCTGAGAAATATTGTAAAAAATATTTTTCCATCTCAGCCGGAATAACTGTGCTTTGGGTCTTGAATAACTGTCTATTGGGTCTCCTCATCAATACAATGTGAGATTTATGATCCTTTTTTCAATCGCTCGAGCTAAAAGTACCTCAGGTTTGTCCCCATGCTTGTAGAACTTCAGATGAGTGTATTTAAGTGCTTTTTCAATTTTATGAATCTCTAGCTTTCGTAGCTCTTTATGACATGCCTCCAGCATCTTATAAATCTTACTAGAGCAATCCTGTTTATGCTAAAGTTCCTGGGTGTGAATTTTACCATAAAGCAATTCAGCTTGCCTTCTATGCTCTTTCTAGAGGAAGCTTGCATAACTAATAACTTTGACTCGAAAGGCCTTAAAGGTTTCCCATTTCATGATTAGTGAATAATCCATTTCCAGATTATCGACATTAAATTCAGCTACCAACTTGTGCAACAATTTACAAAAAATTTTTATTTCCTAATAAAAAATTATTTAACCTTCAAGTAAAGCTTGGAAGTTTAACCTGATTAAGCCTGAAGTTATGGTCTGAGAGGGTACAGGAGAGAATCTTGCTGTCAACTGTGCAAGTGAGGCAACCAGGCATGCAAAGAAAATAATCCAATCTACAGTATGAATTATGTCTTGTAGAATAAAAGGTATAGTCTCGGTCTGTGACATGATGCCTCCAGATGTTGACTTAATGAAATGCAGATAGCGGATCTTTCTGATCTGGGCTCTGTTGGGAACACCCTAGGATCTAGTAGATCTGTCTAGTTTGGAATTCATATACACATTACCGTTTCTTCCCAAGCACAGCTTTTCAAAGCCAAAATTGAGCAAGCTAACTATGAAATTTTTGTAGAAGGCTGCCTGGTCATGGTTAGGGCCATAAATGTTGACCAAGGTAAATTTATTTTGGCTCAAAAAAACATTCCAAAATGACAGACCTCCCCTCCGTATTCCTCAAGGACCTATGAACAGTAAGAGGAAGGTTCTTATCAATCAGAATGCTCCTCAAATTGTAGGAGGAATAAAATGTATTACCCACCCATCCCCCTTTCAATTTCTCATGCTTAGCATTAATTAAATGTTTTTCCTGAAGAAACACAAGTCTTGCCTTACTTCTTTAGGCAGATTGTAGGATACATTTCCATTTTATCAGAGAGGAGATACGTCGTACGTTTGGGGAAATACATTTATACAAGTCAGTCATAACTGCATATTAAATTTACAGTAATGAAAGGATAAACAATAAAGGAGAGAGAAAACACAGTACAGTGTTGCTTTTTCATAGATAAGGTTGTTATTGTTTGAGTACTGGCAGTTAGGTAGTTTTGGTATGGGAGGCTTACCATATTGAAATGGTAGTTCTGTTTATTCCTGGCTTTGTGAGGGTCAAGCTGACACCCAACATGTATTACAAAAAGTCCAATTCCATTGGAGTTTCAATTGTCTTTTAATGCAGAGTTTTCTGGTTGGCACCAAAGCAGGGAACGTAAATATAATATGCATGTTGTAAATGATATTTTTGCCTCAGTAGACTATAATTTTGAATGTTCTTTTTCATGTCAAATCTGTTATAAATGCCCCCCTTCTCTCACCAACCATGTCCTCTTGATCTATTCTCTCAATAGCCTTATTTACTCAAAGACTGATAGACAAAAACACGTGCTCACTCTATCACCCACTGACCTGGAGCAATGAACAAACAAAGAAAGGGCAAAACGCAAAAGAGTGAAAGACACGACAAAATTCATGCAAACATCTGTGTTTATCCTCTCCCGCAACTTCACACCTGTCCTTAAAGTTTCTCTCCTGCGGTCCAGTGGCTTTTCCATGTCTCGCCTCAGCAATGGTAAGCAACCAAATGTGCCAAGCTTTATTTTGTACCTTTAATCCCTGACCCGGTTGTGAAGCCTAGATAGCAGGGGCACAGAGGTCGGATCCTGGGGCCATGTCTATACCGTCTCTCACAGTTCCAAGGATCCCAAGGAAGGACGGGGTTCTTTCCAGTGGGGGGAGGGATCAATCCTCCAAGGACTAAGGTGTTGGGGTGAATCTCACTGACGCTGTCTTGGGAAGGTATCAGCTCACTGTTAATAGCAAAGGATTTCAGTTCCAATATAATACTCTGGAGGCTCAAAGTCGAGTGTCCAAAATAAATATTTACTGTAGAACTTTTGAAATGGCAAAAATGGCCCTTTCTATACAAATAACCAGTGTACAAAGTGAAAAAAATATCATCACAAAAAAATTCACTTTGTTGTTAGTGTCTGGAACATAAAATATATTTTATAATGTGGAATTCCTCGTACATAGCTCTCTCCATATACAATAAAGCATTTAAACTCGGAGCCTCATGATCATCCTAGTCCACCATCCACCTAAAACAATCTTGGTTGAAAATGTTTTCAAAACATGTTTTAATTATCTGTCTCATGCAAACTTGAAAACTGTCTACTTGCAGCTCTGCAAGATACGCAGCCCGGCGTTGGCCGCCTCTTGAATGGATTTCTTCTTCAGGGAACGCTGCGATGATCATGCTGCGGCTGCACATGCCGATGACTCCATTTTGCAATCAGCCTCCAAATAATGAAGAGATTTTTGGGGTGATATTGAAAAATGGCCACTTTTACACATCAGATCTTGGCATTGCAAGGCTGAGAATTACAGCTCTTCCAGTTTCTCTCTGTGCTAATGTCTCTCAGTAGCTGAGCCAGTGAAATCGCTCACCCTCCAAGGCATAGAAAAGCAAGGACTCCCAGGTGGATTGGGGTAACCCAGAATCCCCTTATGAAGATAGGGGTGGACACTAGGGATGTGCAGAGCAAAATTTTATGTTCATATTTTTTATGTCCGAAAGGGGGTCCCACTTGCGGCCAATATGGACATAAAAAAAATCCAATGAGTTGGGTATATGTACATATGTGCAAAAAAAAAAATTAAACCCCCTCACCCTCCTTAATCCCCCCCCCCAGACTTACCACAACTCCCTGGTGATCGAGCGAGGAGTGAGGACGTCATTTCTGCAATCCTTGGCGAGAAGCATGTGACGTCGGTGGCACGTCGAGTGTCGCCGGCGTCACGTGATTCCCGGCTCGTTCGCGCCGGACGGCGCGTTCGGCCCAAAAAGAACTTTTGGCCAGCTTGGGGGGGCCTACTGACCCCCCCAAGCTGGCCAAAAGTTCTTTTTGGGCCGAACGCGCCGTCCGGCGCGAACTTGCCGGGAATCACGTGACGTCGCGTCTGAGTGACGCGGCGCCACGTGATTCCCGGCTCGTTCGCGCCGGACGGCGCGTTCGGCCCAAAAAGAACTTTTGGCCAGCTTGGGGGGGTCAGTAGGCCCCCCCAAGCTGGCCAAAAGTTCTTTTGGGCCGAACGCGCCGTCCGGCGCGAACGAGCCGGGAATCACGTGACGCCGGCGTCACTCGACGTGCCGCCGACGTCACATGCTTCTCGCCAAGGATTGCAGAAATGGCGTCCTCACTCCTCGCTCCATCACCAGGGAGTTGTGGTAAGTCGGGGGGGGGGGGATTAAGGAGGGTGAGGGGGTTTATATTTTTATTTTGGCTCAACAATCGCGATTTCCCACATATCGAACATATCTATGTTCGATATGTGGGAAATCCGATCGTTTATGTCGAATCAATTTTTTAAGTAAAAAAAAAATATGAGTTGCGTTTTACTAATGCGGTCAATCCGAATGCACACCCCTAGTGGACACCTGTAAAGTTTCTCGTTCTCTCCACAGACTGCCACTTGTACCTCTTCTCCCAGGGCGAAGATTCTGGATGGGGACCTCCAAGTTTAATAAAAGGTTTTACTCACAGGTTTTCTTCTTCAGATGAGACACAGGGTCTCTTTTATGATCCAGGCAGCAGGGAATAAAACAACTTTCCAGGATGTCCTCACTTCAAAGCAAATATCTTCACAAAAGGTAAAGATCTGGAACTCTTCTGCAGGGAGATCCCCCCTGATCCATCCACTTGATGTGAGATGGAGAGCAGCAAAATCTGATGTAACCCAGCCAGGGAGTCCCTGAAAACCCTATGAGCCAGGGGAACCAGGGCTCTCACAGAAAAAAAATGTTCCAAAGAAAGTCCGAAATCCCTGGAACAACCCTTGAGCCTAGTGCCATCCAAGCACTGCTATCTATCTATCTATCTATCTATTTATTTATTTATTTACATATTTATTTTAAAATATTTGTGTTTTGCCTATAATAACAATATTATGCTAGGTGACCATTGCCTTCTTCCTATTCAGTATAGGGTTCTGAGCCTGTAGGCCTGGTACATCAGAACAAGGGAATACATTTCAACACTCAAAAAATAGCTCCTTCACCTCTGACTGCTAAGCAAAAATGCCCCCATCTAGCTGTGGTGCAAGCTGTTTTTATATACCAGCAGGAGGCTCGCCATTCCAACAACCTCTCTGGAAATGGTGTTCCAAGAACGGTGCACCCTCCCTCTGCTACCTGTCTTTTACTCCTAGCTCAAAAAAGGATTTTAGAACTAAGGCCATGGATTGGTGATTCCAGAAGGGTTGCCACATACGGTTTATAAGAATGGAATAAAAAAAAAAAAAGGACTGAGCATGCTCTGTTTAGTGTGCACACACAGCTTTCTGTAGTAGCAATGCATTATGTAACACTCAGATGGCTGGTGAATATGGACACTATGAGGTAGATATTGAGAAAAATCTTCCTAAATGACAGATCGATACAGTAAAGTGCGGCCGCAGTTACCCTGCTCCTAACTCGCCTTCTACTCACTTTCCGGCTGCGTTAGCCCTTCCCGCGATACACTATCCCCTTTAACTCATCCCTACCGCCTCTTAAAATCCCCGGGTAACCCCTTCCGCATGCGGCATGTATATTAAATGTAAACGAGCGAATTAGCTATTCCCTCCCATACAGTAACGCGCGCCCCAACTATCGCTTTTATACCCTGCCGTTTTGCCGCGCGTTTACCCTGCTAACTTACCGCCTACCCTTACCCCTGCGTTAGAGGCAGGGGTAATGGTAGACGGCAAACTTTCCCCCAGCCCCCGCTCACCTGCCCTGGCGCGTCCGGTCTCCGGTGCAGCCCCAGTCCTGTCCCCTCCTCCCGAAGAAAAAAAAAAAAAAACCCGAAAAAAAAGTAGCAAGAGAGCGAGGGGAGAGACGGGCAATCCTACGCTCGAGCCTTCCAGTCCCTTGTCCTCTCCTCCCGAAGCAGGGTGCGAAAAGCAGCCTTGCTCCGGGAGGAGGGGGCAGTTTAAAGCAACGAAGCGACTTACTTTTGCAGCCCCCCTCCGGACATCAGCGACGACGACCGGGCAATCCTAGACTCAGGCCTGCTAGTCTCTTCTCCTCTCCTCCCGAAGCAGGGCGCGAAAAGCAGCCTTGCTCCGGGAGGAGGGGGCAGTTTAAAGCAACGAAGCGACTTACTTTTGCAGCCCCCCTCCGGACATCAGCGACGACGACCGGGCAATCCTAGACTCAGGCCTGCTAGTCTCTTCTCCTCTCCTCCCGAAGCAGGGAGCGAAAAGCAGCCTTGCTCCGGGAGGAGGGGGGGCAGTTTAAAGCGACGAAACAACTTACTTTTGCAGCCCCCCCCTCCGGACATCGGCGACGACCGCAGCTCCTGCCCCCAGCCTCCAGCTGTCAGACAGACGCATCGCACGTGGGAAAGCGGCCCCTATGCGTGCAATTGGCTGCTCAAGACGTGACGTTACATGCCGTGACGCCAAACGTCGTAACGTCACGTCTTGAGCAGCCAATTGCACGCATAGGAGCTGCTTTCCCACGTGCGATACGTCTGTCTGACAGCTGGAGGCTGGAGCCGCGGTCGTCGCCGATGTCCGGAGGGGGGGGGCTACAAAAGTAAGTCGCTTCGTCGCTTTAAACTGCCCCCCCCCCCCCTCCTCCCGGAGCAAGGCTGCTTTTCGCGCCCTGCTTCGGGAAGAGAGGAGAAGGGACTAGCATTGCCCGTCTCTCCCCTCGCTCTCTTGCTACTTTTTCGGGTTTTTTTTTTTTTGCTTCGGGAGGAGGGGACAAGACTGGGGCTGCACCGGAGACCGGACGCGACCAGGACAGGTGAGCGGGGGCTGGGGGAAAGTTTGCCGAGCATCGGAGAACATAACTGTCCACTTCCTGGTACCTGTCATTTCAAATGTCATTTGAAATGACAGATACCAGCGTGGCGTGAAGCGTTAGGCCCGCGCACCCAGGATACTGTATAGGCCCTCTATACAGTAAAATGGGTTGCGCGGGCCTAACCTTCGCCTAACGCTTCGCAGACGCGGCATGCATTTGCATGCAATTTGAAGAGAGTATCGAGCGGTAGGTGAAGAGAACTGTGCGTGCGGGGAACGAGGGTGCGCCTGGCACTGCCGCACTCTTTCTAACGCGGCATAACTGTATCGACCTGATAGCTAGTTAAGTTCAGATATTGCTACTTATCCGGCTATTGCCTACATTAATCAAAAAGCTATATTTATTGCTAGAATATCGTGCGTCAATGGTCACGTTAAAAAAAAGGAGCATGCTTATGCACATTTTAGAGATGGTGCATCGCATAGCAAAGTATTGTACCTGGCGATAATTTACTTTTATCCCAAAATGGCTTATCGTGGTGTGCGACGCATTAGTGCGTCACGTGTCGAAACTGGGAAATGTGCGCACCATTGGGACCAATATGCACAGAATTGTTTTGGTTTTTTTTTGCCACCCACGTATGTATACATCCCCCATTGTATGCATATGTGAAAAGTTGTGAAAAAGGGGCTGGGCTTCGGCAAGTGGGGGAAGACCAATAGATTTGCGCATATTAAACTTAAGGGCATAGGCACGTGCTGGGGTCCTCAGCCTCATAAACTTTACTACTGGTATGGATGGCACGTACATCCTCAAAGGAAACTTAATGCATGCTAGTACAGGCTGTGGCTAACAGGGGGAACAGAAGATACATAAACTAGGGTGGTTAGGAAGTCCAATTCCTTGCTTGTGCGAACTGAGAACAAACTTGGGAAACTGGCGATGGTGTCGGCGCACCTCCCCTTTTAAAATCCCTCCACTTACATGCTGGAAGTCGGATTTTCGTGCACATGTAGGCGCTTTCAGCTTATTTGATGCTGTGTGCACGTCTGCGCAATTGTAATAAAATGGCCGCAACCATTATAACATAGGTGCATATATGTGCGCTTGGTATCAAATAGACTAAAAGTGCCTACTTGTATGTGCACATGTGCGTGCAAATCCCAATTCCATCATGTAACTGGATCAGTGAAGCAGCCAATATTCCCCTACTATTAGACTTCCCCCAACATAAAATATTTTGGAACACAGGGCAGTTAAGAAAACGTATTTTATTTGTCCCAGCAGGGGCTGTGTAGGTGTCTGCAAGCAAAGCCCTCATTTTCATGATCAAAATATTAGCCTCCATTATAGCCGTGACCCATGATAGCGGCAGCTATTCCGCGCTAGAAACTTTTTCCCCCTCTACTTCACCCAAAAAAAGTGTTGTTATTACCGACGTAAAATCTCACATTAGTATGCATTCTGGAAATTATTTAAATAAATAAATAAATTTTTGCAACATGTGGTAGGAGTCCCTCATTTGCATAAAAAGCTAGCTTTAACATAAAACTTGTCAAATTTGCATTCAAATGTGCGATGGGATAAAATTACATGTTTATCGTGTTTTAGACCCCTTTTGTCACGCGATGAGGCCCTAATGTGATTTGCTGAATAACCCTGTATGTTAGCTGGATAAGTAGCTCCTCCCCTTTACCAAGTATTTATCCGGATTAGTGTCGGCCTCTAAACATGGCCAGATATTCAGCCACAGCCACTTAGCCGGATAAATCTGTACTTAACCAGCTAAGTAGTGCTGAATATCGACTTCTATGATTTTTGTGTGTGATAATAGCATGCGTGTACTATTCTAGTTGTTTATTAGCAGGTGCTACAACCCAAGAAAGAGATCTAGGTGTCATAGTGGATAACACATTGAAATCGTCGGTGCAGTGTGCTGCGGCAGTCAAAAAAGCAAACAGAATGTTGGGAATTATTAGAAAAGGAATGGTGAATAAAACGGAAAATGTCATAATGCCTCTGTATCTCTCCATGGTGAGACCGCACCTTGAATACTGTGTACAATTCTGGTCGCCGCATCTCAAAAAAGATATAATTGCGATGGAGAAGGTACAGAGAAGGGCTACCAAAATGATAAGGGGAATGGAACAACTCCCCTATGAGGAAAGACTAAAGAGGTTAGGACTTTTCAGCTTGGAGAAGAGACGACTGAGGGGGGATATGATAGAGGTGTTTAAAATCATGAGAGGTCTAGAATGGGTAGATGTGAATCGGTTATTTACTCTTTCGGATAGTAGAAAGACTAGGGGGCACTCCATGAAGTTAGCATGGGGCACATTTAAAACTAATCGGAGAAAGTTCTTTTTTACTCAACGCACAATTAAACTCTGGAATTTGTTGCCAGAGAATGTGGTTAGTGCAGTTAGTATAGCTGTGTTTAAAAAAGGATTGGATAAGTTCTTGGAGGAGAAGTCCATTACCTGCTATTAAGTTCACTTAGAGAATAGCCACTGCCATTAGTAATGGTTACATGGAATAGACTTAGTTTTTGGGTACTTGCCAGGTTCTTATGGCCTGGATTGGCCACTGTTGGAAACAGGATGCTGGGCTTGATGGACCCTTGGTTTGACCCAGTATGGCATTTTCTTATGTTCTTATGTTCTTAACAGGTTTGTATTGGACATTAAGTGGTGGTTTAGCATGCATGCTAAAATCGCGAATGTGTATGCGTTAAACATTTTTTCGAGCAAGGTTTTTGTGCATAGATCCCAAGGTGAGCCATGAATTTATGTACATAGGCCCCAAACTGGCTGAAGGTGGATCATAAACTTATGACCCAGGACTTCTACCATCACACACCAAAGTTTCAGCCACCAGAACTCCTCTCTTGGTCTGTTCCCTTTTTGGTGACACTGTTCTAACTCACAAGAGAACCGGAGCTGGCAAGATTCGGTAATTTCAACACGATTGTGACCTTCAGGTAGCTTACAATTAAAATGTTCATAATTTTAAGCAAAAAGAAAAAATAAGATTGAAGTGAAAATAAATTGCAAGACTCTGTGGCCAGTGTAATCTGTGCTGAAGTAAAATATTTAAAGCCGTTACATTATTTACACATTTCTTATATTTTAGTGCTGAAAAACTATAGCTCTGGTTTTCTGGATGCCTAATAGTTATTCACCTCAGGAGTCATATTATCACTGCTTGCTCCAAGCGCCTTGCTGCCAGTACACTGTTTAATTATGACAAATGCTTTAGAAATGTAAAATACTGTACAATACAGAAAGGAGCCAAGTGGGCGCGTTCCTATTTGTCTGTAGCAGCTTGTACATCTCTGTCATTGGAATTAACATGACAAGGTAGGTCACTTGAGGGATTTTTCTTTTTCACATTTACAACAAAATCAGCGCGTGGCACCGAGCCAGAGCTAGTTTGTAAAGAAAGCAAGGATCGAGCGGGCTCTCTAGGCGCATGTCAGTTTATCAGCTTCCAGACCTCCTCTGTTAGATCTATCATAGCTCGACATCTCTGGCAGCCACTGAAGGGCATAAACAGATCTTTACAAGTGCGCCTTTGTTTTGAAATGAAATGAAAGGTGCCTTTCATTTGCTTAATTTTAAAAATAAACAAGAAACCCTCTCCAAAATTCTGTTTTTTTTTTCATTGACTTTTATTTGAGAACCTTGCAGATCAAAAATTCCACCCCCTCTCCCTCTCAAACCACCCCCCTCCCCACAGACCACTCTTACTCCTTCTGCGGGAGGTCTCCACCAGTATTGAAAAGGACAGGTGTGATCCCCAGCTGATCTCGCCCTGCCAGATCCCAGTTGCAAAATAGAGCCAATTGGTCTGGAGGCCGGCGCCATTTTGATTTACAACCATACAATATACAGCTCTACAACAAAATGGCGCCGGCCTCAGGGCAGGCCAGAGCCATTTTCCACCCAGAAGGCAATGGGGAAGGACGATCGTTTCTGTTTATTTCTACATCGAAAAACCTCCTTGAGAGGGGTCAGTATGGTCCGGTGGGAGTGGAGGAACCATTTTATTTTGCTAATTCAATTTACATTTCAGTTCAGCATAGAAAATGAACCAAAATAAACATTAAAAGAACTGAAACCCTAATTTAAAAAAAAAAAAATCAGAAATGACAAAACAAAAAAAATATTTTTTTTTCTGTACCCCCCCTTCCTACAAATTATTAGGTTGGACACACAAGTTCAAGAATTGATCTCTTGTTTTCTAACGTGATATAACACTCCAGGCATGCACTGGAAAAATGGTGAAGCTTTGAAAAGCACTAATGGAAAGGAAGATGGCCAGCAGGCAGGAATACGTTTTGAATACCTTGCGCCTGTGTGTAGGATTGATACTGAGGGCCCTGCACCAGGTTAGTAGCCCATATCTGTACTGCTTCCATCATCTCAGTCCTTATGAAGGTGCGGCCTCCAACAGTGAACGCAGTGCACAAGATAGGGAGACTCTCTGGTGACCCACACAAGGGCAACATTGCCTCATTGTTCCTGTTGACGATACCTCTACTTAGGCACATCCCCTGCTGCTTTATCAAACTGACTGGCAATCATCAGGTCAAATGGGATGAGCACTTCTTGGTCTCTTTCCTGTTTACTAGTCACCAGTTCTTCTTCTCCTAATTGCAGAGTGGCGTGTACGGTAACAGTAAAATCAGTCCTTCCCTTTCACACAGGGACTAACAGGGAGGTAAGTTTCTTTCTGAAGCAAAGTAACTTTATTATGGATTTTATCTTTGGCAGCAAGCTGCAGACACAGTAATAACGTACATATAAAAAGATAAATGCTGCGGGAAAGGGCGTTTATTGCCTTAAACCAAGGTGACACCCGATTCTGATGCATCCAATGACAGAGCACATTAATTTATTACTAATTATAATGGATTATCTTACAGCTACCCCTAGTGACTATTTGGAAGCATAGTAACAGTCTTCCATTGTTCTCCAACTCAGTCATGCTTCTCACATACATCTCCAAGCTTAACCATCACAGACATGCATTTTCCTTGATATCTTCTGCCCCCTTTCCCGTAAAGACTTCACTCTTACAATGGATTTCTGTACATCTTACCTTATACAGGCCTACCTCCCACATGACTTCTCACAGGGCTACCTGATAGGGTTTTCTTTTGCATTCAGAAACTCATCAAGGCCATACACATAGTTACGTGCAAGAAATATTACTTCCCTGCAGCTATGCTAAAGCAGCCTAAGACCCTGATTGTTTCCTGGGCAAGGGAATAGCTATACAGGTTTTATTTTGTAGGCGTTTCTAGGATCACAGGCCAGTGCCTGATGGTAGTTGTGATTTGTCTGACCTGCTCTGTAGGCCCGCCTTCTCCCAAATCCCTTCTACATCTGGTTTGACAGAAAGGGGCCACACACAGTTCATGCATATATTGCTGATTCTTAGGGATGTGAATCGTTTTTTAACGATTAAAATTATCGTCCGATAATTTTAATATCGTCTTAAATCGTTATAGAACACAATACAATAGAAATTCTAACGATTTATCGTTAAAAATCGTTAAATTGTGTTAGTGCGCACTAACGGGAGTTAGTGCGCACTAACTGAAAATGACACAAATTGACACTTTCCAGGTCAGTAAAGGTCAGTTAGGAATGAATATGTGTTCCTATTGGCTGGCTGCCCTCTTATCTATTGATGTTAACAGGGTTCCCACTGAGGTGATGGTTGGGGGGATGGGAAATGGAAATGGAAACTCAGGAACACTAACAGAAAATGATACAAATTATTGACACTTTCCAGGTCAGTAAAGGTCAGTTAGGAATGAATATGTATTCCTATTGGCTGGCTGCCCTCTTATCTATTGATGTTACCAAGGTTCCAACTGAGGTGATGGTTGGGGGGATGGGAAATGGAAACTGTTGGTAGTTGACAAAAAAAGTAATGTGATCAGTCAATATGACTAGAACCTGTGCCCTATTCCTGATACCAGGGGTGTTGTGATCTTCCTGCACTCAGTGCCCTATCCCTGATACCAGTCTGAGACAGCTCCCTCCCTGCATTACTAGTGAGAGGCTGGCTTCACAGACAGGGGGGAGCTGCCTGACCCTCACTCCTCCAGGGTATTGTGATCTTCCTGCACCCAGTACCCTATCCCTGATACCAGGGGTGTTGTGATCTTCCTGCATGCAGTGCCCTATCCCTATTAATACCAGGAGTGTTGTGATCTTCCTGCACGCAGTGCCCTATCCCTAATACCAGGGGTGTTGTGATCTTCCTGCATGCAGTGCCCTATCCCTGATACCGGGATGTGTGCAAGAAGATCACAACACCCCCGGTATCAGGAATAGGGCACTGTGTGCAGGAAGATCACAACACCCCCGGTATCAGGAATAGGGCACTGTGTGCAGGAAGATCACAACACCCCTGGTATTAGGGATATGGCACTGTGCGCAGGAAGATCACAACACTCCTGGTATTAATAGGGATAGGGCACTGTGTACATGAAGATCACAACACCCCTGGTGCCAGGGTTAGGGCACTGTGTGCAAGAAGATCACAACACTCCTGGTATTAATAGGGATAGGGCACTGTGTGCAGGAAGATCACAACACCCCTGGTGTCAGGGTTAGGGCACTGTGTGCAGGAAGATCACAACACTCCTGGTATTAATAGGGATAGGGCACTGTGTGCAGGAAGATCACAACACCCCTGGTGCCAGGGTTAGGGCACTGTGTGCAGGAAGATCACAACACTCCTGGTATTAATAGGGATAGGGCACTGTGTGCAGGAAGATCACAACACCCCTGGTGCCAGGGTTAGGGCACTGTGTGCAGGAAGATCACAACACTCCTGGTATTAATAGGGATAGGGCACTGTGTACATGAAGATCACAACACCCCTGGTGCCAGGGTTAGGGCACTGTGTGCAAGAAGATCACAACACTCCTGGTATTAATAGGGATAGGGCACTGTGTGCAGGAAGATCACAACACCCCTGGTGTCAGGGTTAGGGCACTGTGTGCAGGAAGATCACAACACTCCTGGTATTAATAGGGATAGGGCACTGTGTGCAGGAAGATCACAACACCCCTGGTGCCAGGGTTAGGGCACTGTGTGCAGGAAGATCACAACACTCCTGGTATTAATAGGGATAGGGCACTGTGTGCAGGAAGATCACAACACCCCTGGTGCCAGGGTTAGGGCACTGTGTGCAGGAAGATCACAACACTCCTGGTATTAATAGGGATAGGGCACTGTGTGCAGGAAGATCACAATACCCCTGGTATCAGGGTTAGGGCACAAGTTCTAGTCACATTGACTGATCACATTACTTGTTTTGTCAAGCTACCAACTGTTTCCATTTCCCATCCCCCAGTGGGAACCTTGGTAACATGAATAAATAAGAGGGCAGCCAATAGGAATACATATTCATTCCTAAACTGACCTTAACTGACCTGAAAAGTGTCAAATTGTATCATTTTCAGTTAGTGCGCACTAACTCCCAGTTAGTGCGCACTAACTCGAGTTAGTGCGCACTAATCGGAAAAAACGATTTTTAACGATTTTTTAACTAAAAAATTGTGCCTAACACGATTTTCTTGCCCTGCCACACGATTTATATCGTTAAGACGATATGGAACACGATTCACATCCCTACTGATTCTGGCCATCACGGTGTCACCCTCTGCAGGTCTACACAAAACTCATTTTGTAACGCAGTCCTGAGCAAAAGGCACTCGTTATGGATCCCAGAAGCCTAGAGCTGCAATGAAAAACATGTGAGCTAAATTTAAATAAATAAATCTGTCCCCATATGCAAAGCCAGGCACAAAAAAATAAACATGCTGCTTAGTAGTTACCTCCTACAGTGGTTAATGGATTTTTGGGTCATTAATGCATGAGTTTGTACCTTTTTACAGTGATGTGCAGTTTCCAAAGCCTTAACTATCCTTCCACCTTTGGGGGAGGGGGTGTTGATTTTTCAAATCCATTTCCATGCATAATAAAACCCAGTTTAATGCACATAAATGACTCTTACAAAGCAGACCGTGACTCAGTGCACTGTAAAAGTACAGGGGAAAACCGATTATGTGAGGGCTTTAATGTGACATGCGGCCAGAGCGGCATTCCAGGGGGGAAGAGCTGGGGTGGAGTTTGTAGGCATGCATAAGGATTTGGATTGAAAAAAGTACGAGGATAACTTTCAAACAATTGCACACAGCAGCCTATATGTGCGCATATGGCCACAAGCAGATCTACGCTAGCGTTTTATAAGCCGCCTGTAACCCCGCCTTGGTGCGCCTGTTCTGCATGGGCGGGGCCATAAAGGTGTTCGTCAGTTCCTTGGGGCAGGAGCCTTGATTAGCTCCTCTCTGATGCCCCTTCCCCAGGGGGTGAATCCTTTTGGCTGGGGTAAGAATGCTGTCCTTTTGGGTCCCAGTACAGGGGTGGCTAACTCCCTCCTGGTTATCCCTGGGAGAAGGGTCACTTTTCTGGGTGCTGTGTGCCCAAATAAAGATGCTGGAGTCACTGTGTTAGTGTCCAAAATTAAAGTCTTTGCTGTTCAAACAACGGTGATGAATGGCTCAATAACTCACACTGCAGCGCCACAGAATTCTCTTGTTTTGTTCTCTTACAGTCTCTTTCCCTCTGTCTGTGCAGGACTCACAGGGCCAGGGAAACATCCACTCTCCAGAGCTTGGTTAAGTGGAGCTCTCAGATGGGCAGGGTCTCTTTAGGTTGGGCAAAAAACCCCTTCCAATTTGATAAAATGGTAAAAGTCTGTGTGACAGAGAGTAAATCTTCTCTCTCTCTCTCCAGGGTAGTGAAAACATGGGATGGGTGACCACAGTGATCTTTGCTTTCCCTTACTCACCATTAGCAGAACTTCAGGTTCCCATTGTTCTTACAGTCTCTTTATTTCTTCTTTCTGGATCCCTGATGGGAGGGAACCCTTTGAAGCAAGCGGCTCTCTTTGCTTCAGACAGGAAGGAAGGGCAGCCAAAACGTCCTCCTGGATCTTGAAATCAAAGTCCTTTATCCCCAACTGAATTTAACACTGGAGTTACTCCTCACAGTGGGTCACCACCACTTCAGGGGCAGGTCTTCCCTATCCCTGGGCATCCCAGACACAGGGTTCCTCATTCCCTGAGTCCAAGAAAGGCCCAGGTGTCCAGGTGAAAAATAGACCCAGAGGGAAAATCTTAACTGGCCAGGGAGTGGACTGGATAAGGAACCCCTCCTGACCCTGATCAGGACCACCAATCAGGGCTTGCCTGGCTCCTCTGGCTGGACCTGAAAAACTCCTCTCTGCCTCCTAGCTCTCAGCAAATCTAAAGGGACTGCTTTCCGAGCTCTCTATAGGGAGCTGCTGTATAGACTCTCAGGGGGACGGCCATTCCAGACTGCGTTTGAATGGTCAGGTAACCTCCCCATCACCCTAACCTACACTCTAAAAGCTGAACTAAAGGCTCACCCAGGTCTTAATGGGAGCGTGACCGTAAGGTTTGCTACACGCGCGCATGACATACACGCATTTTATAAAATATGCACATCCCTATGTGCGTATGTAGGCTTATGTTCAAATGCATGCCATGGCTAAAAGTATGCACTGACAGAGGGAAGTTTTCAGACCACAGACAAACAGCTGTTTACCAAGTAAATGACTTTGAAAAGATCATCATCGCTCTCTTGAGCAGGGAATTACTGTTTCTGTATGTGATTTGTTATAAAGCACCTTGGTTTAGCATGCTGCATAAATCCTGAAATAAGAATAATAATACGATTGAAGAATAATTTAGCCTGCCTAAGCCATTCAAACATGAGTTTCTCCGTCACTAGCTGGCAGACGCTGATAGCCATTACCACTCTCACACTATAAGGTGTAGGGCATGTGACACATCTCAGTGGTGTCTCTGTTAACAAGCTCTAGTGCAGTCAAAAGGGGTTATTTACTATTTCTATTTGTTTTTATTTATTTATTTGCAAATGTATAGGCTGCCTCTGCCAGGCTCTAGGCAGCATACAATAATACGTGCATAATAAAATTCAATACAAAACATCAAGACACAAAACAAATTGCTCAGGCCGATACGTCATACAAGTCAAGTCAGTACATTCAAGCCGACGCCGCCCCATAAAAAAAGCCATGCTGAATAAACTGGTTTTCAACAGGCTCTTAAAGGTCTTATGGCAAGACACAAGCTGCAATTCATATGGCAGAGAGTCCCATAGAGTTGGAGCTGCTACTGAAAATGCCCGTTCTCTCGTATTGGCCAACCGGGCTTGGCGCACTGTAGGAATGTCCAGAAGACCCCCTCTGTGATGATTGCAGAGCTCTTGTAGGACTGTATACCTGGAGCATAGCATTAGCCCAAGATGTAGAGTCCAAAGTTGCAATAGTGTTTAGCATGCAATAAACGCTTTAACTCAGCAGTAATGCATATTATTTTAAATACTGTGTGCTATTTCACCCCCCCCCCCCCCCCGCATATCGCAGGCATGATAATAAGCTGCTTTGCAAATGCATGCAAAGCAGCTCATTACTAGGCAAGCACATTTAATCATATAATGCAGCTTGTCTCAAAAATTGCAAGCCGCATTGTTTGATCCAAAGTTAGCTACATGATCCCTGAGGCCATGCTTTAAAGGGCCCATGATATTGGAATATAAGAGATAGAAGCTTGTGGGCACCATTTTGTTAGTGACATTGCTGGCTCCAGAGCTTAAGAGATGCTTTGGGCCCCACTAGCCCATCAGGGATGTTAAATTATGGGAAAGGGAAGGGTTGGGGGAAGGGTTAAGGTGTGGTAGCAGGGTTTCTTCTGGGGAAAATACCACACCTTAGTAAATGTCCCCTTAAATCTGGTGCCATAAACAGGACTGGTCTGCAGAAAATAAACAAACTATAGAAATAACCAAAAAACACATAGCCACGGAATGCAAGAAAATGGGAAAACAGCCATTTATGCAGAAAGCAGCCATTTATGCAGAAAGCCATTTATGCAGAAAGCAGCCATTTATGCAGAAAAGCTGTGATTTCCCATGTAAATCAGCTGTCTGAAAGGTGCCCTCCTCACTGTGAGGATAACTTTAAAAAAGCCTGCTCGTGAGCCCATGTACGCATGTATATGGTCACACACAGATCTACCGCATTTATTTATTTATTTGTTTGTTTGTTTGTTTATTTATTTATTTATACAGTTTTTATATACCGTTGCACAGAACGAGTTCTATCTCTACAGTTTACATAGATCATATTATAAGAACATGATAAAAGGAATAAAATGAAAAAATACAATATCAAATTAAAATCAAATTAAAATAGGAACTAAATTAATATTAAAAGATAAGAACAGGTTAAGAACAAGAACATAATCATACAAAAGGCCCAGAATAAACATCACTGTCCATTTCAAAAGCTTGTCTAAAAAGCCATGTTTTAAGATCTTTCTTAAACCTCTTCAAATTGTCTTGCAACCGTATTTCTGAGGGCAATTTGTTCCAAAGAGTCGGCCCAGCGATAGAGATAGCTCGTGCTCTGACTTCGCTTAAGTGTGCAGACCTGACTGTAGGAATTGTCAAAAGCATTATTTTCTAACCTGCAGATATCATGTACATGTGGTTTATAAATTATACAAAATTCTTCCCTGTAACATTTGCATGTATTTAAAAAATAACATGAATAGATATTCATGTTACCAGAATAAGTCATAAAAAGCTCTACTTATTTAGCTATCTTACGTAGGCCTGGATTCACTAATGCCGCAAGGCTTAGTGAATCTTGGCTCTAACGGGAGGTGAAGCGGGGGGCAGTCCTGCACTAGCCGGCAGTGATTGCACCACCGCGGAGCGATTGCTGCCAGCGTCGCGCCGAATCACTACACCATAAAATGTGTAGTTATTCGGCGTGAAATAGGCAGCGAAAAGGCTTTTCGCTGTCGGCGCCATCTTCACATCCCCGGAAGAGGAGGAGTTGGGGCATCACCGGGGCCGACTCCACCCCGATGTAGCTAGTGCAGGCCTGCGCTAAGCTTTCTAGCTATCGCACGCTTGCGCTGGTAGCGCAAGCGTGCGATAGCCTTAGAAAATAAGGCCCCTAGCCAGATAAGTTCTTTTTATGACTTTTCAGAAGTGGTGGCAAGCCGCTTTTAGCTGGATAAGTCAGAATTTATTCAGCTAAGTGGTGCTGAACTGCTATTTGCACATTATTTTTACTTTATATTTTAAAAATATATTCGTGGAGATTTTACATGAGAAATTTAAGTAGCCATTACCCTGGGTAAGTCGCTTTTCATGCATGCATGTCTGGAAATTTTCTAGCATTCACACGTGAGTGAAATTACCAGTTTTACCAGTTAGTCTACCTGTTTGCCCAGACCTTTCAGAGGTCATTGTGACCCTCCTGGTTCTTCAGCCTGAATTCCCTCCACCTAAATTTCCCATCCAGTCAGTACTTCATAATCAAGATGTTTAATATCGCTTATGCCAGGTAAGGAGCAGGTATAAAAATACACGCATAAGTAAGAACATAAGAACATAAGAACATGCCATACTGGGTCAGACCAAGGGTCCATCAAGCCCAGCATCCTGTTTCCAACAGTGGCCAATCCAGGCCATAAGAATCTGGCAAGTTCCCAAAAACGAAGTCTATCCCATGTTACTGTTGCTAGTAATAGCAGTGGATATTTTCTAAGTCAACTTAATTAATAGCAGGTAATGAACTTCTCCTCCAAGAACTTATCCAATCCTTTTTTAAACCCAGCTACACTAACTGCACTAACCACATCCTCTGGCAACAAATTTCAGAGTTTAATTGTGCGTTGAGTGAAAAAGAACTTTCTCCGATTAGTTTTAAACAAATCTATACACGTATGTAATAGCAACTTAACATGTGTAAATGTTTTCCCTGCTCCGGAACGCCTCTACACTTGCACACGTATATTTACATGCAAACCCTTATTTACTCGTGTATGTTTGAGGTTCATAAAACAGCATATATGCGAATGCATGCTATTTATGCACATATATGCACATTTTTACATGCTTAACATTTTCAAATTCACCTTTATGGCTAAAATGTCTGGGGCCAATATTGAACTGCTGAAAGACTCAGCTAGTGTCCAGCTAGAATTTAGCCAGATGCCGGTTATCACATTTAAATTCTAGAATCCAGAAAAATCAGGAAATAATGATAATCACTATAATGAAATAGATCCTGTACACAATATAGTGGAAAGTACTTCAGAGTAGAAACTCAAAGTGACCTCATATAAGGTGCCCAAAGGCTACGGGCTTAAACAAGCTTTCAGCGGCAAGGGCCTTTTCTAATCATTGGTCACTGTTTTTAGGAACGCTTCCGTGGCTGAAGCTGAACAGATATGCACTTGTATTGTAAAGCTCTCTAGTCCAGTTTTCACAGTCGAGGGCGCGAATTATTATACGGCTGAGTGAGTAAATCCGACGCTGTACCGACACTCAATGTTTCGGAGAGAACCTCCTTCTTCAGGGAGTCGGATGTGAAATTTGCCGGCCCAGTAGATATGAAGAATCACTCTTAACTGGCTGTGGATGTAGCGTCTCAAAGTGGCTTTCTGCGATGCTGGAAATCAGTCTGTTGCCTTGCCGTGAGTCATCTATCAGCAGTCCCTGAAGAAGGAGGTTATGACATTTAGGCATAACAGCATAAGTAATTGTCATACTGGGTCAGACCGAGGGTCCATCAATCCCATCAATCCCAGCATCCCAGCAATAGAGGCCAATCCAGGTTACAAATACCTAAATATTAAATAGATTCCATGCTATTAATGCCGGTAATAGGAATCATCATATTTATTTATTCTTAGCCTCTTATATTCTGCTTTTCAAAAAGTATTGCTGAAAGAGAAGAACATAGTAAAATAGCATAAAACATATCATAATGTAATGCTCTGATGAGGCACATTTAATAAGAGGGGTCTGCTGCCTGGTTTTGAGTGTGATTCCAAGATTAGCCTGGTTCAAAAAGATAACTCATTGGTCTGGTAGATGGTGGACGGAATCTTGCCCAGAAGCTGGGACAATATTTTTTCATTCTGAACAAGGAAAAAAATACTCAAATCCTCCTGTGACCATCAGGCTGCACTCCTCTACCCCAAATTTTCAATCTTCTCTTCCTTAAATTGCAACCCTGGGATTAAGTGATTTGAATCTCACTCACTGTTTTTATTGCAAAATTAAAACTTTCATTCTTTTGGGGTTACTGGCAGTCAATTCACAAAAATAGAAAAATTACCCCAAAGTATAAGTCACAAGATTCATAGCAGACATAAGCAACAGCACAGCAAAATAAACATGGCTTACTCTTCCACTTTGGCATAGTATTTAGATCTTAATCTGGGTCTAAAACATCCCTGTTGTCTTAGTCACACTGCAAAACACATCTCATTAATATTCACATCCCCTCACAGAATTCTTCTTAGCAGTAACCCTCATAAAATCTACAGAAATTCCCACTAAGTGGTTGTGGTCCATAGGTCCCCTTAGGTTCTCAGGTGGTACTGCCTACCTTTGACAGACAAGTACAATCCAATGGTAGCAGGATTCTGTTTGGCTATGTAATCAGCAGACGCGTCATTAATCACTAATCCCTAATCAGTTGATATCCATTAAATCAGTATTCCCCAAACTGTGTACCATGGCACACTAGTGTGTCTTCAGACCTGCTCAGGTGCGCCCCGGAAAACTCACCACTGCCTGATGCGCACAGATCCGGGCCAGCTCCTGGGCTCTGCTCTCAGCACCTCACAGCAACAAGCAACACCAGCAGTGTCTCTTAAACCTGCAGGAGCTCCTATCTGAGAACATGCGTCGTCAAACATGCCCTCTCCTTCATAACTACGGCATGAACCCTGGCATATGGTACTGTAATTAATGAGCATCATGCGAGGCAGATAGCTGTGCTCCACTTTGTTCGGCACACACAATGCACAAGGCACTTCTTCATCTTCCCCTTCCTGGGCCTCATCCTTTGAGTCCTTCCAGTCTCTGCCTTATCCTCAGGCTGAGTGAAACAAGGAGAACATAGAAACATAGAAACATAGAAACATAGAAATGACGGCAGAAGAAGACCAAACGGCCCATCCAGTCTGCCCAGCAAGCTTCCCTCATTTCTTCTCCCATACTTATCTGTTTCTCTTAGCTCTTTGGTTCTATTTCCCTTCCACCCCCACCATTAATGTAGAGAGCAGTGATGGAGCTGCAACCAAGTGAAATATCAAGCTTGATTAGTTAGGGGTAGTAGGGGTAGTAACCGCCGCAATAAGCAAGCTACACCCATGTTTATTTGTTTTACCCAGACTGTGTTATTCAGCCCTTATTGGTTGTTTTTCTTCTCCCCTGCCGTTGAAGCAGGGAGCTATGCTGGATATGCGTGAAGTATCAGTTTTTCTTCTCCCCTGCGGTTGAAGCAGGATATGCATTGAAAGTGAAGTATCAGGCTTATTTGGTTTGGGGTAATAACCGCCGTAACAAGCCAGCTACTCCCCGCTTTGTGAGTGCGAATCCTTTTTTCTTCTCCCCTGCCGTTGAAGCAGAGAGCTATGCTGGATATGCGTGAAGTATCAGTTTTTCTTCTCCCCTGCCGTTGAATCTTCTCCCCTGCCGTTGAACATGACTGATCACTGGATGCAACTCAGACGGAGTACTAGGGGCAGCAGTGAGCCGGTTGTCCACACCACACTGACTTCTCCCTTATCCTGTGCTTGTATACTGAGGGAGCTGGCCCATCGAGATGGGTTCCTATGGGTCTCCTCCCCTCTCATCCTTTGTTTTAAAATTCAGAAGAGAGACTGGTGGGGATTTCAGTGCCTTTCTAGCTACCCTGTTGACCATCTGAGTTCTCTCCATGTTTGCATTGCCTGCCCTATAGAGGTTGATATGCCACACAAAGTTTTTGTTAATGTAGGTGTGCCTTCATCTGGAAAATGCTAGGAAATACTAGTCATTCTGAGCATGAGCTTATATGTAACACAGATCAATTTCCTCCAAGGTCCTTCATAACAACTTTACTTAAAGAGGTAGCCAAGTACCATGCCACACTCTTCCATAACAGCAAAACCACAAAGTAGAGGTTAAGTGACAATATTGGACTTAGGTAAAAGTATACATTATTAGCAACATAGTACCAGAATTTAGGGCCGGGCCACAGCATCATAGCAGGCTCTAAACCAAGGAAACTAGGATTCAACTCCTTGTGACCTTGAGAAGGTCACTTCACCCTCCATTTCCTCAACTACAAACTTAGATTTCGAGCACTCTGGGGTCAGATAAATACCTACATTTGTACGTACTATTTGCAAATAACACATAATGAGGTCTATTTTCAGCAACTATGTGGCTTGGCTAGTTAACCTGATAAACATATCCAGCTAGCTAGCAGGGTACATTCAGCACTGCAGTGTGGTCATGCTGTTAAATATACCCAGCTATCTTAAAGGACAGCCTTATATCTGATCAGAGTTAGCCACATAGGTTAAGTAGCTAACTCCAAATATCAGAGTTAGTTTCATAATTTATGCAGATAACTATGCTCTGCTCAGAAACGCTCCCCCGACTATGCAGCTAAATTCTAGTCGCATGATTCGTTATGTGGCTAGAATTTAGCCGCATACAGCAATGAATATTGCCAGGTAGCCATTTAGATGGATAACTTTTCAATTATCTGTCTAAATGTCAAATAATGCTCACTATTTCCTGAAAACAAAAAACTCACATAATTTTTTTTTTTTACTTTTTGTTTCGTTTGACACAAAATAAAAACAGGCTCATTTGTTCCATTTTGCACTTTTCAATCAAATTCACATCCCTTTGATTCAACAGAACAGGAAATATTTTCACTTTGTATAAAAGAACAATCCAGTCTACAGATGGAGCCAAAACAGGCAGTTGTTCAGTGTTTTTTTTAGTCGCCTAATGAATCTCTGAAACTGATATTCATCATAATCCACTGCTGGCCTTTTACACAATTATGTCAAACACATTAAATGAAAAAAGAACATGCTGCCACAGACAATGGTGTTAATTTACTGCTTGCAACAAAGAAGTCCTGTTGATTTTCAGTTTGAAACCCCATATCATTTTATTGGTCCAATAAACAGTTGTGATACAGCCTGCTTCCCCTAAATTATGCCGTGGGATTGTTTCTCAGTAGTTTCTGGCAATCAAGGAGCAAACCATGGCAGAGAATAAAGGCTAAAATATTATTGACAGTCAGACAGGAAAGATTGTACAATTTATTCAGTGATTTGGTGAGTAGCATTTTCTCTTTCACCTTAGCCTCTTGCAGAAATTCAAGACTTCCATCCAACTAAGGAAGCCAAGTTCAGGATAACCTGATATATCCACCACATTACTACAGAATTTTATGTATCCATCAAGATCAATTACAACAAATTTAAAAAAATGAATCCAAACAATGAAGGTGTAAATTTTCATTAAACTGTTCAGTATTGAGATATTACAGGCGGTTAAGTTTAAGTTAACTGTAGCTTCTTTCTGCTGTAAATAAGGTACAAGGTATAGAATGTACAATGTAAATAAGTTTCTTTAGTTTCTCGAATTATCCCACTTTGCAGCCTTACTGCTGTAATTACCTCCTCCTGTAAATACCTCCACCTCAATTACGGTTACTCTACTCTATTTTCTTAGCTGCTATCCCTTCCTCCTCTCTCTATCCCCTCCACTCCCGCCCATTTTCTCTCCTGCTCCCTCACCCGCTCCCTGTTTTTTGTAATTTTCCTCCTTTCTCAAGTTTATTGTAAACCGGCGTGATGTGCCCGCACGAACACCAGTGTATTAAAAGCTGTTAAATAATAAATAAATAAATACATTTTCAACCACAACCCAGATGACTAGGTTATAGTTGAAAATTTGCCTACATTAATTCAATTTGAACTCTAAGCCGGAGGGGGAAGGAAGTAGGCCTACCTCCTCCTGCCTCTGAGAAGGAAGGCTGCTAGAAGGGCTTTGGAGGCTGGTAAGTAAGTGGTTTGCAGTGGTCCAGAGGGAGAGATGAATAAAATGGAAAATGTCATAAGGCCTGTGTATCGCTCCATGGTGAGACCGCACCTTGAGTACTGTGTACAATTCTGGTCCCCACATCTCAAAAAAGATATAGTTACGATGGAGAAGGTACAGAGAAGGGCAACCAACCCTCCCACCCCTCGCCCACCCACCCCTAGCTCATCCCTTAATTTATAGGCAGCTGCCACTTTCACAAAAAAAAAAAAACATCAACAAAAATTTTATTGAGAATTCGATCAACCCCGGTAGGCCACTACCAGACACATAGTGAATTCACTAATATATTTAAAAGACGTTAGACACATTCCTACTCCCATAGCAACCGAAAACCTAACTAGGAACTGATCAAAGTTGATATGAAGGCAGCAGTCCAGCAGCAAGAGGGGGGCTTCCCAGTCTTTTGCATCGAGTGTCACATGTATGATTTTTTACCCACCGGTGAGAAGTTGTACATGTGCATGCGATGCAAAGAGCTCCTAGCTCTCAGAGAATGAGTTCGATCTCTGGAGGCTAGAGTGGCAGACCTGGAGGATCTGAGGCAGACAGAGAGGTATATAGATGAGACCTTCAGGGTCATAGTAATCAAATCCCAACTTCAGACTGGCAGCCCTGGTGCTGCCTTGGAGGAAGAAGGTCTCATAATGGGAGAGCACCAACCAGGTGTAGCAGGAAAGGATCCTGTAGCAAGGACCTGCTCTCTAGGTGATGCATTGTCCTTTCGCACTGAGGATATCTCCCCAAGGCCTACTGCCCAGGAGGGAAGGGTTAGGTCGGCCGTCATAGTTGGTGACTCAATTATTTGGAATGTAGATAGCTGGGTGGCTGGTGGGTGTGAGGATCGCCTGGTAACATGCCTACCTGGTGCGAAGGTGGCGGACCTCACGCATCACCTAGATAGGATTTTAGACAGTGCTGGGGAGGAGCCGGCTGTCGTGGTACATGTGGGCACAAACGACATAGGAAAATGTGGGAGGGAGGTTCTAGAAGCCAAATTTAGGCTCTTAGGTAGAAAGCTTAAATCCAGAACCTCCATGGTATCATTCTCTGAAATGCTCCCTGTTCCACGTGCAGGTCACCAGAGGCATAACAATACTAAGGGCAATTTGAAAGTACAACTCCCTATATCACTGTGATAACATATAACAAGAATAGAGAGACATATAATATAAATTTAATATTTTATTAATGTAGAAAAACCCCCATATATTCAACCCTACATAGACAAGTTAAAACTAAGCTAGCACATCCATCCACATACACCACACTAAAAATATTGCATGAAGTTTGACAAAATTAATGCATAAATATTTCTTCTATATTTATATAATCGTACATTCGATGTTTTTTAAATGCAAATATGCAAAAAATCACGTGTATAATAAATCATCAAGTTTGAAGTTCATCTGTAATAGGTCCGACAAAAGATATCTTCGTTTCGCCTCTCTGATATTCCAAAGTTTGGTATTAAGGGATGTAGATTTGTTGGATTCGCAGAGGGATTTCGTTCAATATAACCTAACTAGGGAACAATGGCAAGCTATGATTCAGTTGCGTGATGATTCTTCTATAAAAATTAGCGCCGCTGATAAAGGGGGCGCTATTGTGGTAATGAATCAGAAAGATTATGATACAGAAGTTCATCGGCAATTGAATAATCAGCAAGCTTATAGAAAATTACAGTATAACCCTACATCCACATTACATTCACATGTTACCGAGCTTTTGGAGATAGCTAGGAAAGATAAGGTGATCACTAATAAGGAACATCAATTCTTGAGTGTGGCTTTTCCCACCACTGCACACTTATATATATTACCTAAAGTCCATAAGACTTTAAATAATCCTCCTGGCAGACCTATTGTAGCCGGTATAGGCACTGTATTGGAACCTCTTGCTCAAATGATAGATCATTATTTACAGCCCCAAGTTACAGCAGTACCCTCGTATGTGAAAGATTCTACCGATTTCATAAATCAGTTAACAGAGGTACCTGATATTCAACCTGATTGGATTTTATTGACTGCTGATATCACTTCGTTATATACTTGTATACCTCAGCGCGAGGCATTTGCAATAATTAAGCTGGAGTTGGCTAAAATTGACATGAGTTCTAGGAGATTAAATTTCCTTTGTATGATTGCTGAAATTGCATTAACGCAAAATGTGTTCAGTTTTCAATCGGAGTATTTTTTGCAAATTGAAGGTATCCCAATGGGTTCGCCCATGGCTCCTAGTGTGGCTGGGTTATATGTTGCCCAGTTTGAAAATCAATATGTCTACCATTCGGTTTGGTATCCGTACGTTAAAATTTGGAAGCGTTACATTGACGACCTGTTTTTTGTTTGGAGTGGGGGGAGTAGTGAACTAGATCGGTTTATGCTATTTCTAAATTCTTGTGACCCTCATTTAGAATTTACATTTACTAAACATAACCAGTCTATTGTGTTCTTGGATATGAGGGTACAGATTTATAACGGAAAATTGACGACGTGTGTCCATAGGAAGAGCACGGACAGGAACACTCTATTGCATTACCAAAGTTTTCACCCTAAACAGTTAAAAGACAATATACCGGTGGGTCAGTTCCTCCGGTATAGGCGCCTATGCACCTCGACTGCAGTATTTAAGATTCAGGCCACACAATTGAAGGAGAGATTCCTCGCCCGAGGTTATTCGAAGTCTGTTATTAAAAAAGCATATAAGCGTGCATTGTACGCTAACAGGGATAACTTATTGATTTATTCACCAAAGGAATCACCTACTAGACCCATTTGCACTATTCCATTTTCTTCTAGAGTCAATCAGATCAAAGAAGCCGTTTGTACCCATTGGCATGTTTTGTCGTCATTACCTTGCTTCAGAGACAAGCCTATATTCGCCATTAAAAAACGCCATTCTTTACACGATAAGTTGAAAGGTCATCCAGTAGTTGATGCATTAAATTCTCCTCATGGACAGGTTCCTTGTGGTTCTTGTTCTGTGTGCTCCCTGACGCTGCAATGCCAGTCTTTTGATCATCCGCATTTAAAATATCCTTACCGCATTCCCCAAGTGTATGACTGCAATACAAGCGGCGTGATTTATGCAATTGTCTGCCCATGTAATTTAATTTACATCGGACAGACAGTAAGACCTATACGTTATCGTATTATTGAACACCGCAGTAGGATAAAATCAGTCCGTGAACATGCTCCTTTAGTAAACCACTGGGTAGAAAAAAATCATGCGGTGGAGGATATACGGTTTTTCGTGATTAAACAGATTACGTTGAAGTATGGAGGTGATTTGTCAACATTATTGCGAAGAACAGAACAGCGTTTTATTTTTAGTTGGCACACTGAGAGTCCAAATGGGTTAAATGGACCGATTGAGTGGAATGCTTTTTTCTAATCAGCTTTTTTAATTATGTCAACTTTTTTCACGTATAGTGGTGGTAATGGTGGAGTGTGATTTGTTGAAGAGGGAATGTTGTCCCCTATATAAAGTTGTTCAATGTTTTGAATATTCGTATTGCTGCGTGTGACGTTCGTTTTCGTCACTTCCGAGGAAACGTGAGTATGGGACAAGGGTGGCGGCATGGCGTTTCAATAAGCCTTGAAAATACCAGCTTGAAGGTAGGTTCTAACATTCTGGTTTTTATATTTTTACAGCATCATGACAGTTTGAACACGTGGGCCGGTTGATGTGGCAAAAGAGAGCTTTTTGTTAAGAGAAAGCGAAATGGTATTATACTGTGAAATTTGCTTGCCACAGGAACGGCAGTTCTTAAAGTATCCAGCTTTTCACAATACCTCTTTATAGACATGGTGCAACATTCGGGCGTTTGAATTGGGCTGCAGGGAGTTGAACTTGGTACTGTAAGTCGGATTTTAATGGATATAATTTAACAATGAGAATGGTTAAATTTTTGGAGTTATTGCATTTGTAGCCTGTGGCTTGAATGCAGTATGTGAAGGTGTTTAAGAGTAGTGTGTGTAAGGATAGGTTTTGCTTAAGTAAATGGTTGGAGCTTTATAGGGCCATTCAGTGTATGAGTTGATTGAGCTTTATTATTTAAATTAAAAAAAAAAAAAAAAAATTTTTTCTACAAAAACTTTTTTCAATAATAAGTTTGGCAAAAATGGATTTCTTAACATTAGGGGAATTGTTGTGTTGATAAAAGGTTGGAATATTCAGATGTGTGTTAAACACATTATTATATAATATCTGTTTAGATTTACTTTGGTTTTGTTATTTTTTGCAGTGCATGACTGCAAGGATAACGCTATTAAAATAGTCCCTGAGGAAGCCTCAATATCAGAGAGGC
Organism: Rhinatrema bivittatum; assembly: GCF_901001135.1. Classification (NCBI taxonomy): domain Eukaryota; kingdom Metazoa; phylum Chordata; class Amphibia; order Gymnophiona; family Rhinatrematidae; genus Rhinatrema; species Rhinatrema bivittatum. The sequence goes on from NC_042621.1 coordinate 285,079,380, forward strand.
GAAACGAAGATATCTTTTGTCGGACCTATTACAGATGAACTTCAAACTTGATGATTTATTATACACGTGATTTTTTGCATATTTGCATTTAAAAAACATCGAATGTACGATTATATAAATATAGAAGAAATATTTATGCATTAATTTTGTCAAACTTCATGCAATATTTTTAGTGTGGTGTATGTGGATGGATGTGCTAGCTTAGTTTTAACTTGTCTATGTAGGGTTGAATATATGGGGGTCACCAGAGGCAGGCAGAGCTCCGGAGTCTCAATGCGTGGATGAGACGATGGTGCAAGGAAGAGGGATTCAGTTTTGTTAGGAACTGGGGAACCTTTTGGGGAAGGGGGAGTCTCTTCCGAAGGGATGGGCTCTACTTTAACCAGGGTGGAACCAGACTGCTGGCGCTAACCTTTAAAAAGGAGATAGAGCAGCTTTAAAACTAGAACAAAGGGGAAAGCCGACAGTCGCTCAGCAGCGCATGGTTTGGAGAGAGGTATCTTCAAAGGATACTAATGATGCATTAGAATTAGGGCATCCTGACAGTGAGGTTCCAATAATTAGAAAAATAGTCCAAGTGCCTGTAACTAAAAACTCACCTGAGTTAAAAAATTCTAATTTATCCCTATCAATTAAAAAGCAGAATGAAAATACAAACAAAAAACAAACTTTAAAATATTTGTATGCTAATGCCAGAAGTCTAAGACGTAAGATGGGAGAATTAGAATGTATAGCAGTGAATGATGACATAGACTTAATTGGCAACTCGGAGACATGGTGGAAAGAGGATGACCAATGGGACAGTGCTATACTGGGGTACAAATTATATCGCAATGACAGAGAGGAGCACTCGGGAGGAGGTGTGACGCTTTATGTCCGGGATGGCATAGAGTCCAACAGGATAAACATCCTGCATGAGACTAAATACAAAATTGAATCTTTATGAGTAGAAATCCCTTGTATGTCGGGGAAGACTATAGTGATAGGAGTATACTACCGTCCACCTGGTCAAGATGGTGAGACGGACAGTGAAATGCTAAGAGAAATTAGGGAAGCTAACCAAATTGGTAGTACAGTAATAATGGGAGACTTCAATTACCCCAATATTGACTGGGTAAATGTATCATCGGGTCACGCTAGAGAGATAACGTTCCTGGATGGAATAACTGATTAGGGGTGTGAATCGTGTGATCGTCTTAACGATCGATTTTGGCTGGGGGGGGAGGGAAATCTGATTGTCGTGCTTTTTTTTTTTTTTTTTTTTAAATCATTAAAAATCATAAATCGGGGGAGGGCAGGAAAATCGGCACACCAAAACAACCCTAAAACCCACCCCGAACCTTTAAAACAAATCCCCCACCCTCCCGAACCCCCCCAAAATGTTTTAAATTACCTGGGGTCCAGTGGAGGGGTCCCGGCACGATCTCCAGCTCTCCAGCTCGCTGGCTGCGTTGAGAAATGGCGCCGGTGGCCCTTTGCCCTTATCATGTGACAGGGCAAAGGTAGCGCCGGCGCCATTTTGGTTCCTGGCTCCCGATGTCACGCGTGCAGGAGATCGCTCCCGGACCCCCGCTGGACCCCCAGGGACTTTTGGCCAGCTTGGGGGGGCCTCCTGATCCCCACAAGACTTGCCAAAAGTCCAGCAGGGGTCCGGGAGCGACCTCCTGCACGCGGGCCGTATTGCCAATCTTCAAAATGGCGCCGGCGCTACCTTTGCCCTCACTATGTCATACGGGCGACGGTCGCCCGTATGACATAGTGAGGGCAAAATCTTCAAAATGGTGCCAGTGCTACCTTTGCCCTCACTATGTCATCTGGACTGTGCTTCTAGAATGGTATTTTTTAACAATGACCACGCCTCTTGGACATTTTTTACTTTTGTAGCTGATCCTTTCAGTTTTTTTCTAACAATTTTTCTCATTTTATCAAAGTTTCCCTTTTGAAAGTTTAGCACGAGAGCTGTGGATTTGCACACTGTTCCTCTTCCAGTCATTAAATCAAATTTGATCATATTATGATCACTATTGCCAAGCAGCCCCACCACTGTTACCTCTCTCACCAAGTCGTGTGCTCCACTGAGAATTAGATCTAAAATTGCTCCCTCTCTCATTGGTTCCTGAACCAATTGCTCCATAAAGCTATCATTTATAGGGATGTGAATCGTTTTTGAACGATTAAAATTATCGTCAGATAATTTTAAAATCGTCCAAAATCGTTAGAGTGCACGATACAATACAAATGCCCCCGATTTATCGTCAGGGGCATTTGTATTCTATCGTTAAATAGGGCGCGGGAAAACCGGCACACCAAAACAACCCTAAAACCCACCCCGAACCTTTAAAACAAATCCCCCACCCTCTCGACCCCCCCCCCAAATGTTTTAAATTACCTGGGGTCCAGTGGGGGGGTCCCAGCACAATCTCCAGCTCTCCAGCTCTCTGGCTGCATTCTCTCTGGTTCAGGAACCAATGAAAGAGGGAGCAATTTTAGATCTAATTCTCAGTGGAGCACACAACTTGGTGAGAGAGGTAACAGTGGTGGGGCTGCTTGGCAATAGTGATCATAATACGATCAAATTTGATTTAATGACTGGAAGAGGAAAAGTGTTCAAATTCACAGCTCTCGTGCTAAACTTTCAAAAGGGAAACTTTGATAAAATGAGAAAAATTGTTAGAAAAAAACTGAAAGGAGCAGCTACAAAAGTAAAAATTGTCCAAGAGGTGTGGTCATTGTTAAAAAATACCATTCTAGAAGCACAGTCCAGATGTATTCCACACATTAAGAAAGGTGGAAAGAAGGCAAAACGATTACCGGCATGGTTAAAAGGGGAGGTGAAGGAAACTATTTTAGCCAAAAGATCTTCATTCAAAAATTGAAAGAAGGATCCAAAAGAAGAAAATAGGATAAAGCATAAACGTTGGCAAGTTAAATGTAAGACATTGATAAGACAGGCTAAGAGAGAATTTGAAAAGAAGTTGGCTTTAGAGGCAAAAACTCACAGTAAAAACATTTTAAAATATATCCAAAGCAGAAAACCTGTGAGGGAGTCAGTTGCATCATGAGATGATTGAGGGGTTAAAGGGGCACTTAGAGAAGATAAGGCCATCGCAGAAAGATTAAATGATTTCTTTGCTTCGGTGTTTACTGAAGAGGATGTTGGGGAGGTACCCGTAATGGTGAAGGTTTTCATGGGTAATGATTCAGATGGACTGAATCAAATCATGGTGAACCTAGAAGATGTGGTAGACCTGATTGACAAATTGAAGAGTAGTAAATCACCTGGACTGGATGGTATACACCCCAGAGTTCTGAAGGAACTAAAAAATGAAATTTCAGACCTATTAGTAAAGATTTGTAACCTATCACTAAAATCATCCATTGTACCTGAAGACTGGAGGATAGCAAATGTAACCCCAATATTTAAAAAGAGCTCCAGGGGTGATCCGGGAAACTACAGACCAGTTAGCCTGACTTCAGTGCCAGGAAAAATAGTGGAAAGTGTTCTAAACATCAAAATCACAGAACATATAGAAAGGCATGGTTTAATGGAACAAAGTCAGCATGGCTTTACCCAAGGCAAGTCTTGCCTCACAAATCTGCTTCACTTTTTTGAAGGAGTTAATGAACATGTGGATAAAGGTGAATCAGTAGATGTAGTATACTTGGACTTTCAGAAGGCGTTTGACAAAGTTCCTCATGAGAGGCTTCTAGGAAAAGTAAAAAGTCATGGGATAGGTGGCGATGTCCTTTCATGGATTGCAAACTGGCTAAAAGACAGGAAACAGAGAGTAGGATTAAATGGACAATTTTCTCAGTGGAAGGGAGTGGACAGTGGAGTGCCTCAGGGATCTGTATTGGGATCCTTACTTTTCAATATATTTATAAATGATCTGGAAAGAAATACGACGAGTGAGATAATCAAATTTGCAGATGACACAAAATTGTTCAGAGTAGTTAAATCACAAGCAGATTGTGATAAATTGCAGGAAGACCTTGTCAGACTGGAAAATTGGGCATCCAAATGGCAGATGAAATTTAATGTGGATAAGTGCAAGGCGATGCATATAGGGAAAAATAACCCATGCTATAATTACACAATGTTGGGTTCCATATTAGGTGCTACAACCCAAGAAAGAGATCTAGGTGTCATAGTGGATAACACATTGAAATCGTCGATTCAATGTGCTGCGGCAGTCAAAAAAGCAAATAGAATGTTGGGAATTATTAGAAAGGGAATGGTGAATTAAACGGAAAATATCATAATGTCTCTGTATCGCTCCATGGGGAGACCGCACCTTGAATACTGTGTACAATTCTGGTCGCCGCATCTCAAAAAAGATATAATTGCGATGGAGAAGGTACAGAGAAGGGCTACCAAAATATAAGGGGAATGGAACAGCTCCCCTATGAAGAAAGACTAAAGAGGTTAGAACTTTTCAGCTTGGAGAAGAGACGGCTGAGGGGGGATATGATAGAGGTCTTTAAAATCATGAGAGATCTAGAATGGGTAAATGTGAATCGGTTATTTACTCTTTCAGATAATAGAAAGACTAGGGGTGCACTCCATGAAGTTAGCAGGTAGCACATTTAAAACTAATCAGAGAAAATTCTTTTTCACTTAACGCACAATTAAACTCTTGAATTTGTTGTCAGAGGATGTGGTTAGTGCAGCTAGTGTAGCTGGGTTTAAAAATGGTTTTGATAAGTTCTTGGAGAAGTCCAGCATTAACTGCTATTAATCAAGTTGTCTTAGAGTATGTATGCTGCTATTAATGGCCTCAGTAGCATGGGATCTACTTAGTGTTTGGGTACTTGCCAGGTACTTGTAGCCTGGATTGGCCACTCTTGGAAACAGGATGCTGGGCTTGATGGACTAATTTTTTTGATTGGGTGACTAGAGAATTGGATCAAGAAATAACACTTAATATGATCTACTTGGATTTCAGCGAAGCATTTGATATGGTCCCACATAGGAGGCTTATGAATAAAATAAGAAGCTTGGGAGTGAGCACCAAGGGGGTGGCATGGATTACAAACTGGTTGACTGATACAGGACAGCGTGCAATAGTAAATGGAATCTACTTTGAAAAGAGAGCCATTGTGCTGGCTCAATAGAAAACATCCAAATTTCCCTCATCCAGACAGCTAACTTTCCTTCCCAATCAGTCTTCAGACAAAAATTCTTTATGTTTGAAATTATTTATTGTACAGGTAATTTTCTATTACTTATAATTGTTGCTTCCAAATATGTAGCCCCAGGCAAGGCTCTTTGTAGTTGGAAACAAGTAGGAGAGGGGAGAACAGAGTTTCTTGGGTTTCAGGGTGAGAAAACAAAAGGGTTCTCAAGCTGATTTAATCTTTAGAATTAAAGCGATAGGAAGAAAGGTAAAAAAGCTAATCGTATCACAGAGCTTGCAGGCACTTCTGGCTTTGAGGCCGCATGGCTGATACTGGGAACAGTCTTGGAGAGTGATTACAGAAAACGTCTCCACAAGCTGGGGTCAGGGGGCAAGGTCCAATGGCAGCGAGCCTAGGATCCATGAGACATAGGAGGGAACATGAAGGACAGACTCTTCAGCCAATAAGGCACTTAAAAAGATTCAAGTTAGATTGAGAGGGCATGCAGACCCTTCCCAGATGAGAGAAGCAGGGGGGAGGGAGTTTCTCTTAAAGGCAAAACTCCCTTTAAAGGCAGGGCTCCAAGGCCTTTATCATGGGTTACAAAAGTGTTTCAATATCAAGAGTTCTCGGAAGGGAGGGGCTGTAGTAAACACAGTTAAGCGCAAGTATATACAGACACAAACATGTACCCACTGCTGGGAACAGAACAACCATGTTAATTGGTATTAGTACTGGTTCTATTCAATATCTTTGTGACTGACATTGTGGAAGGGATCGAAGGTAAATTTTGTCTATTTGCAGATGATACTAAGATCTGAAACATAGTGGACACGCCTGAAGGAGTAGAGAGAATTAGGGATGTGCATTGTTTTTTTGACGGATGAAAATATCATACGATATTTTCTAATCCATCAAGTATCGGGGGTCCCTGAAAACAATAGGAAAACCCCATGAAATTTTCATGTGGTTTTCTTATCGTTTTGGGGGAGGGGGGAGGGCACACAGAAAAAAAAAAACCCCAAACCCACCCTGACCCTTTAGATCTAACTATTTACAATCCCCCACCCTCCCAACCCCCCCCCCCCAAACTTTCCTAAAGTACCTGGTGGTCCAGCGAGGGTCCCAGGAGCGATCTCCCACTCTTGGGCCGTCGTCTGCCTCTAATCAAAATGGCCCTTTGCCCTTACCATGTGACAGGGGCTATCGGTGCCATTGGCCGGCCTCTATCACATGGTGGAAGCAATGGCTGGCCCGTGCCATTTTTTAAGATGGCGCCGGCCATCCATTGCTTCTACCATGTGACAGGGGCCGGCCAATGGCACCAATAGCCTCTGTCACATGGTAAGGGCAAAGGGCCACTGGTGCCATCTTGTTTACTGGTAGCCGATGGCCCGAGAGTGGGAGATCACTCCCAGGATTCCCGCTGGATCACCAGGTACTTTAGGAAAGTTTTTGGGGGTTTGGGAGGGTGGGGGATTCTAAATAATTAGATTTAAAGGGTCGGGGTGTTGTTTCTTTTTTTCGGTTTGGGACAGCCGAAAATAAAACGTCCGGACTGCGGGAAACGGAATTTCCCGCGGGTCCACGATCCCAAAACCAGAACCGATTCCGGCACCCGATTCACAACTCTAGAGAGAATGAAAAGTGATTTAGAAAGCTTGAAGAGTGGTCGAAGATTTGGCAGCTGAGATTCAATGCCAAGAAGTGCAGAGTCATGAATCTGAGGTGTGGTAATCTGAAAGAGCTGTATATGATGGGGAGTGAAACACTGATGTGCACAGACCAAGAGACAGACCTTGCAGTAATAGTATCTGGTGATCTGTAAATGGCAAAGCAATGTGGCAAGGTGATTGCTAAAGCCAGAAGAATACTAGGATACATAGAGAGAGGAATAACCAGCAAGAAAAAGGAGGGGCACATTGATTACTTTTGCTTTTATTGGAACCTCTCTGTTCGGATGCCCTAAGTCTCCTGATTCATTAGTATCCTTTGGAGATACAGTCTTCCATGCACTGTTGAGTGACTATCGGCTAGGGGTGTGCATTCGTTCCCTACGAATTGGGAATCTGCAACGTATAGGGCCCTATTCGTTGTATTCGTGGGGAAGCAAAACGTATCACGATTCCCCACAAATACAACAAATCTTCGCCAAATTATTTGGCCGCCTAAAGGAGCCAATTTAAACAAATCCCCCACCCTCCTGACCCCCCAAAGACTTACCAAAACTCCCTGGTGGTCCAGCGGGGGGTTCAGGAGCCATCCCCTGCACTCATACCCTCGGCTGCTGGTTTCAAAATGGCGCTGATAGCCTTTGACCTACTATGTCACAGGGGTTACTGGTGCCATTGGTCAGCCCCTGTCACATGGCCATCAGTGCCATCTTGTGCTCCTACCATGTGACAGGGGCTGACCAATGGCACCGGTAGCCCCTGTGACATAGTAAGGGCAATTGGCGCCATTTTGATTACTGGCAGACAACGGCCTGAGTGCAAGAGATCACTCCCGGACCCCCGATGGACCACCAGGGACTTTGGCAAGTCTTAGGGGACCCTCCTGACCCCTACAAGACTTGCCAAAAGTCCAGCGGTGGTCCGGGAGTGACCTCCTGCACTCTGGTCGTCGGCTGCCAGTATTCAAAATGGCACCGATAGCCTTTACCCTCACTATGTCACAGGGACCCCGCTGGACCACCAGGGAGTTTTGGCAAGTCTTGGGGGGGAGGGTCAGGAGGGGGGTTTTATTTAAATTCCCACATTTAGACGGCCGAATAATTCGGTGAAGATTTGTTGTATTCGTGGGAATCGCGATACGTTTCGCTTCCCCACGAATACAAAGAATATGGCCCTATATATTGCAGATTGCCAATACGTTGGAAACGAATGCACACCCCTATCAGCTATGTCATCATGAAGGGAGATCCTCTCCTAGTAATTAATCCATGGGGTCCTTAAACTGATTTCATCCATAAGGTCCCGGATTTTTCCAAAAGTGATAATCAGTTAAACCAATTTTCACTCTAATTTTAGGCTGATTAAAGAGGATTTCTAGAGCTGCAGATGCAGTTTCTCAAGGCCTCCAGCAACTGCTGGAAGCCAGTGTGTACCAAAGCACCTGCAGTAATCCCCACCCCTCCACACATGCAAAGGCGCTCTCTATCTAGTGTCCAGGGGAGCTCATGCCCCCCCTCACCCTCTCAAGCAGCCAAAGTGCCTGCTGCTTAGTGCCTCCAATGCAGCATTTGAAGCAGGCCATGCCTACCAGAAGCTCTTCCTGGCAGGTTCCCTGGCCCCGCACTAAAGCAGAAGTGCAGCGCTGCAGAGCACAGGAGGAGCCTCCGTAATCTGCTGCCGAAGAAGAGAGGAAAAGCCTGGAGCCACCACTGGCAAGGAGGAATTCTGTTACAATGGGAGTGGTGGGGGGGGGGGGGGGGGGGAGAGGGAGATTCTCAGGGGTGTGAGGAGAGAAAGGGACATGCTAGAGGGTGAAAGTAGAGACAGGGATTCTAATGGACTGAGTGGGCGAGTGGGAACATCTGCTTAATATTGTTTTATTGTACTGGCTTCAGTCCAACAAAATAAACTCTGATATTTACCCAGAAAAAATGAGTCACATTTTTCTCTGGATTTTTCTCTCGTTGGTGGTGCAGGAGCACCACTGCACAGAAATTACCCTCCGCCCCTGCTGTGGATGGACTTGCTGGCATGAAGGTCATATTTCTCATTCAGCCCTTGTTTCTCAGGCACCTGAGTTCTTCTGAATCGGAAATCGAAGAGCTGGCCATAAGCTGAAGGTTTCCTAAGTGGTTATGAATGCCCTCTTTTTGTCATCTCACGGAAAGCTGGTATTTGATATGCTGTGTCTTCACCATCTTAAATCAGTTATCAATAATTTATTGTCTCTGCATGCCTGATGGTCTCATGAGCCATTTTTTGCATTCCTCTTTCATACTGCTGGGGCTCGTGGCATCAGATCGTCTGAACACGGTAGCTGCTGGGATTTCTGCGTACTTGCTCTGAACTCTGTTCCGTCAATAAACGGAAAAGTATTCTTTCTGGGACAATGTTCAGAGTCAAGGAAGTCATGTTGAATGAATATACCCAGGCCTTTAAAAAAAAAGCTGAAATACTCTTTATTAATTACAAATGTTCCACTGAATCATTAGTTAAGCAGTGAATTGGCAATTTTCGTATAGTCCCCGCGAGCAAGATAGTCATTGATTTCCTCCTTATATGTATTTCACAAACTATATCATGCACACACACTCACACACACACACACTGTGAATCAATCAGAACCCAAGCCACATGATGATGTCATCTGTGGTACTGTTCTGAAAAGTGATTGCACAAGAGGAATTTACAGGGGGAGCAGTTAACAGAAATACAAATATAGCTCTGCTGTAAAATATGCAGAGGTCAATTTTTAAAACAACTTACCTGGATAAATAGTCCAAGCCTGAAATTTCCATCCCTCAGTCCAACAATCTTCTACAGCTCACAGGCTTTTGGCTGGGCTGTCAGGAGGCATTCCCAGAAGAGTGCTTAGGGAGGAAGAAAATTCCACACCTAGATTGGATTTTCAAATCTGCTGGCCTTCTTTTCCAATGAAATTTCACCTGCACAAAAAGCAAACGCAAAACCCGCGGGTTCTTTGTATTCATGCCCTATTTTCAAAGGGAAAGAACATGCATGCCTTCCCTTTGAAAAATTAGGTACAAGGTCGGCAGGTGCAAAATGTGTGCGGACTTTGAACCAAGGTGGAGAATTTGAAAATTGCCAATAAACTGTTGTAATGTAATTTTAATGTGCCTGATGTTATTGTATTGTTTTTTTTAATTTTATTTATGGATGTTTGCTTGTATTTTGTGTCGTTCACAAGATGGAGACAGCAGACAATAAGAATACATAAATAAATGCTGTGTATGTTTCTTTGCTGCCATTAGATTTATTACCTGCATTTTCAATGTTAAGACGAGCAATGCCAAAAATTAAAGTAGAGTGAATTCAGTAGAAAAAGTAAACAAGGGTAAAGAATTCAAACACAAACAATAAAGAAAGAAATCATAACTATTAAAACAATGGTCAAATCCGACCGAAATAATAAATCACACAGTGTGTGCTCTTTTGAAATTTTGCATAGCACAAAGACAGAGAAGGCTCAATTTTGTTTTATTTTATTCTCCCTTAGAAAGCACAGAGTCTTTGAGCCATCTTCCATTAAAGTGGGATTTTTGCCCAAAAGAAAGTCCCAGGAATAACCACTCACAGAAGATTGCCATAGAAAGCACGGAACATTTCTTGCTCCATATCTCATTCCTCTGGGATCAAATTTAAATGAGCACTTTTCAAGTCCAGAATCTCCAACATATCCACAATGAATTTTCATGAAAGAAATATCCATCTATTTGCTCTAAGGACATGAAAACCAGACTTGATTGGGTATTCTTGAAAACTAGATTTCAGAAAACAGCACTCAGACAAGTTATCCTGCTAAAGTTAGCCAACTGTCTTGTGATGGATAGTCAAGGGGACAAGTCTCCCACTGAATATACTTGCTAGGGGTGTGCAGGTCCAAGATTTTTATTTCGGTTCACTTTTAATTTTTTTTTTTTAAGAACGGTTGTTTTTGTCAAGTTGCTTCATTTTCTTTTCTTTTTTTTTTCTTTTGTTTCATTTATTGAACTGAAAAACAAACAAACAAACATTAATCTCCCCACAAAAAAAAAATCCAAAACCAAAATAAAAAGGAGGCAAAATTGACCACACAGTCTTCTGGTACCGTTCTGCCCCCAAAACAGGCAACTGGGACCTCCATGGAGCTCCCCAACCCCTATCCTGGCCTACAATTCAAGAGGTGGGGCTCGGGCTTCCCCAGCTGGGCTTAGCTGAGTCCATTCGGGGCCCTCAGGACTCCTCTTACCCACCCCCTGAAGTCCCCTCTTCATGGGGGCTCTTACAGTCAAAAGTGCGGGACTGAGACCCTGGCTGGCAGTAGATATAAGAATGGCGTCGGCTGCACTGAGGCAAGACCAGAAGTGACGTCACTTCACTTCCTGCCTCAGGTGCAGCCTGCCCTCTTATATTAAATGGCACCATATTATTTAGATGTTTTAAATCAATTTTGAGCACGAATAGTTTGTTGGGGAATTTGCCTTACCCTGTCCTTCCCTCCTCTTTCTCTCTCTCTTCCTTAAACTGCCTGGGTCAGAAGCTGGGTCTGACTTCTGACTAGGTAAAACTTCTGACTGGAAAACATAAGTTGATGGTCAATTATTAAGACATTTTTTCTGACTCCTCTCCAAATATCCAGTTAATAACATTCTGCTGACCGTTACTGAAGACTGGCCTGGATTTTGGGTGCAGGTGAAAAGTGCTGCCGGCTGAGCTGCTCACGCCATCTGCTACATCTGTCTTGCACCTGCGAACAGCAGCACCTCCGGCGCCAGTCTCTGTTCCTGCTGGAAACCCTCTAACTTCTCATCCAGGATGAGGACTACAGGGAAATTAGGGATTAACCCTCGTGGAACTGAGATGCTCTATGAAATCCTTTAAGGGTTTTAGAACTCGTATCATCTGCAGGCAATCGTGATGCCTCAGAGAGGGCAATCCATATCTGTCCCACTTTCCAAAGACAAATCATGAAGGGACTTCCATTGCTCAGCTAACCTCTGCAGCATCAGATAGGAGGACTTCCACCTGGTGCCCACATTCTGAATGAGCTGGCGCAGAGGCAGCCCCACTGCTTCCTAATTTCCGTGCAGCAGCTGCCCACCCTTCAGACTGTGGTGATGAAGACGCCCCACTGTTTTCCTGGCACCTCTCTATCGTTTCCTTCAGGATTAAGCTGACATATTCTTTCTTGGTCCTCAGGGCATTCTTTACAGTCAGGTGCATCTGACTGTGTGGAAATCAATAGGATCCATTCATTGTCTTTATCTTACACTGCCTTTTGTCATGTTGGCACCAGTGTCTGTAATAAAAAACAGCAGCCATGGTTCTGTCTCCACTCTATCTGCCGGCCCTCCATCATCTTCCATATGGCTCCTAAAATATGGATCAAGGTGTGGCTTTTGACATCAATCACCTGGATATGCAACTCAGCCCACCTGTACCCTGCTGATCCGCACCCATTGGAGCTGCTACCTGCCCCTGCTTTGGACAGCTACCACCAGTATGTCATCAAGAAAAGGTAGGTATGGGTAGCATTCTGGCTGATCCAGATATTTCTAGGGAAATGGATGCTAACCGTCCTCTCCTTAGCCAGCTGTGAGTGCATGTGAGCCAGGCACGTAGGGCCGGATTTTCAAAAGGTTTACGCGTGCCGGGCCTATTTTAAAAAGGCCCAGCGACGCGCGTAAAACCCCGGGACGCGTGTAATTCCTGGGGCTTTACAAAAGGAGTGGTCCATGGCAGGCAGGGGCCAGAGGCAGGCGCAAAAGGTAAGACAAAAGACAGGGGGGGGGGGAGTTAGAGTAGGGCTAGGGGGGGAGAAAGGTTAGAGGAAGGGGTGGGAAGGTCAGGTTAGGGGGAAGGGAAGTTCCCTTCCAGGCCGCTCACCGCTCCGATTTCTGGGATGGAACGGCGGAAGGCAGCACGGCTCAGCACGCGCAAGGTGCATAATGGTGCACCCCCTCATGCACACTCACCCACGATTTTATAACATGCGCACGCCTGCAGGCACATATTATAAAATTGGGCCTACATGTGCGCGCGCCGGGTAGCACGTGCACCTGTAGGCCACACGCGCTTCTTTTAAAATCTACCCCTTAATGTACAGAATGGGGATAACATGACTCCTGAATGTTATCCTGGAAGACACTTTGAAATGTGGGTGTAAGAGCTGAGGTACAGCAACCACTTCAATCCCAAATTCCCATGAACTGCAGGAGATGGTCATCCATGGCAATCACTTCCCCAATGCATCATGTCACTACCTTTGATGTTGCCTGTCCCCTACTACAAGATAGTGATTAGTAAGACACCCCATCTGCTCCATGGTGGCTTGCTGCTAATATGGGATTGTGGGCTGCTTGTGTGTCACCCCACTTGAGGAACTGGTTGGAGGTCAGCTTGGAAAACAGGCTTCCCCTTTTCTCTGGCTTTCCTACTGCTTCTGCTACTTTCACAAGGGTACATTGAGCAGTATTTGATGTGCTGGTACCTGTGATATAAATATGATGGTCATTCAAAAAAATTAACAATTAAAATTGGAAAACTTTATTATTTTATTTTTCTTCTATTGGATCTCCTGTTAACACATCTGGACTTTACTATGAAGTGAGATCTTTATTTTGGGTATTGATAGTATTGTTACACTTCTGAGTTCTTTTGATTATTAGTGCAGGGATGGCGAACTCCAGTCCTCAAGTGCCACAAACAGGCCAGGTTTCCAGGATAACCACAATAAATATGCATGAGATAGATTTGCATACAATGGAGGCAGTGCATGCAACTCTTTCTCATGCATATTCATTGTAGATTTCCTGAAAAAATGGCCTGTTTGTGGCACTGAAGGATTGGAGTTCGCCATTCCTGTATTAGTGCCACGTTGACCTTTTGCTCGCTGTGGCATGATGGAATTTGACCCAGGTACTCAGGCCCTAGGAATGATTAGGAATTTTCATTCTTACAATAAATGTAGTGCACTCTAGTATTGTACACCCAATACTAGTTTTGTGTGGAGATGGGAGAGACTGCAGACAAATAGCATAACAGCAGACTTTCATTAGGAAATGACACAGCTTGTGGAAAAAGAGTCACATGCACTGTAGTCAATGCATTCTGACTCCTTTTTCCACCCACAGAAAGTTAGAGAGAACAAAATAAAATCAAGTTTGGTATTCTAGACGATGAGTGCAGTGGTCACTGGTTATAGACACTACAGCTGTCATAATAGAAACAGATATTTCTCTGCAGTCTCTACTGCAAGTTAGGGATGTGCAGAGGGACCGCATACATTGCATTCAGTATTCGTATTCGTCAGGGAGCAGATATGTTGCATTCAGCAAGGGGGGCCTCCGTTAAGTTCATGCATTCATTCTTATTCGTTTCCCAGCTAAAATTTAATTAACTACAACCCCCCACCCTCCTGACACCCCCCCCCAGACTTACCAAAACTCCCTGGTGGTCCAGGGGAGGTCCAGGAGCCATCTCCTGCACTGACGCCATCGGCTGCCGGTATTCAAAATAGCGCTGATAGCTGACCTTACTATCTCACAGGGGCTACCGGTGCTATTGGTTGGCCCCTGTCACATGGTAGAAGCAATGGACGGCCTGTGCCATCTTGTGCTCCTACCATGTGACAGGGGCTGACCAATGGCACCGGTAGCCCCTGTGACATAGTAAGGGCAAAGGCTATCAGCGCCATTTTGATTACTGGCAGCCGATGGCCCGAGTGCAAGAGATCGCTCCCAGATCCCCGCTGGACCACCAGGGACTTTTGGCAAGTCTTGTGGGCGATCTCCTGCACTCGGGCCGTCGGCTGCCATAAATCAAATGGCGCCGATAGCCTTTGCCCTTATTATGTCACAGGGGCTACCGGTGCCATTGGTCAGCCCCTGTCACATGGTAGGAGCACAAGATGGCGCCGGCCGTCCATTGCTTCTACCATGTGACAGGGGCCAACCAATGGCACCAGTAGCCTCTGTGACATAGTAAGGTCAAAGGCTATCGGAACCATTTTGAATACCGGCAGCCGACGGCGTGAGTGCAGGAGATGGCTCCCGGACCCCCCGCTGGACCACCAGGGAGTTTTGGTAAGTCTTGGGGTGGTCAGGAGGGTGGGGGTTTGTTTAAATTCGCTCCTTTAGATGGCTGAATAATTCGGTGAAGATTCGTTGTATTTGTGGGGAATCGTGATACGTTTCGCTTCCCCGTGAATACAACGAATATGGCCCTATACGTTGCGGATTACCAATAAGTTGCAAACGAATGCACACCCCTACTGCAAGTGCACTGCACTCAGAGACACACTATAGCTTCTCTCTGTTCAATGACACAGTATCACTATAACATTGAACAGACAGAAACTTTCAATTTTCCTCTTGTACAGTTGTCAGAAATGGTATAGCACCTTCTTAGAAAATTATATAGTGAACACAAAAGTTTGGTGAAACAATTATTATTTATTGTACAAACTTACAAGCCTGGGTGGCTACTGACTGTAGGCACAAATTACATTGATCAGCTCACAGATTATATATACCCTTCTTCTAATCCCTGCAGTCAGCATTTTAGCTCTATCCTATTTCTTGCCACGTGTGGCAGGCTGCTCTAATTTGCTGTTTCTGCACAAAAACATAAGCAAGCAAAGTGGGTTCACAGAGGGGTTCCTTCTTCAGCATTTTACACTTTATTTCTCAATACTCAGCAAGACTAAGAGAAGATTTCTTAATTTGACATGTTGACCTCTAACGGCTCCTGCAGAAAAAGGGAAGTGCGTCACAGGCTGGGCAGTTTTTGGTTCAACGCCTCTTGTTACAGAGAGGTCTGTATTTCTTTGCTCTTGGGGTCCAACAAGCCTAGACAATGGTTTCAAGCATCACAAAAGAGTTTATGCAGGTATTCAATACCAAGCCAAGAAAAAAGGGGGAGGGGGTGGGGGGGCTCATCTTATGTCTTCCACTAGTGCTTCTGCCAGGAAGAGATAGGCACCCCTTCCTCTTTAGCTCTAGCTGTCTGCTCATAGCAGATGCATTCTGTGGTTTACTAAAAGAAAAAGGGAAGGGGATCTATCAGTGTTTTATACTGTGTTAAGCAGCAGTGTAATAAAATTGCAGCATGTATAAAATCATTAAGATTATATTTTAATCTGCTGCCATATTATTGAAATAGCAACGCCTGGAGTCATTTCTCACACAGTGACACTGTGTGACAAGCACAGCCCTCCTAACTTCAAGCTTTTTCTTCCTTTCCTTTCTAAATCTGTTTTTCTACTTTTTTCTTTGGCTCTTAGAAAGAGCTTCAGAAGCAGAACTTCTCTATCTGAAATCCAGCAGAAAAATGAGGAAATAAATGGTGAGCCTTCAAAACTGCATGTTGTTTTCAGTTTCAAGTTGCAAAACTAAGGAGGAGGAGGAACTCATTGTCAATTCATGCAGGTGCCAGCTGGAATAAGCTGGTTAAAAAAATGCTTGGCCTTCATTGGTCCTGCTCCTACTTTATCCCTTCCCACCCCATCTCCATTCAGTCTTGATTCACTAGCTTGCCTTGAGCAAAAAAGCAAGCCTGTAGTTTTGCTTGCCACATAAACGTGAATGGGATCTGAAAATGAATGGAAAGGACAATTTTTATTATTTTCAGAAGCATTTTTCATTCATTATTTTCAATGAAACACAATGAAAATGCTCTGTTCAATTTTGGATTACCTATTCATTTTAAACAAATGCACATCCCTAAATGCACTTTTCCTTAGCATATAGGGATTTTATCATACCTATCAATATCTTTGTCCTCTAAACTCATCCAACTTACTTTTCAACTGGGTCATTTGACAGTTTTGGCCACAAGGCATCTAAGCTATAAATGTATCTTTCAGATTTTCTGAAAGTGGAAAGAGATTATTGTAGTATGGAGACAATGACTGCTGTCTGGAGAAATGCATTATAGCTGTGGATAATAAAAAAAAGAAAGCAATTTTCACTCTAGATGAAATGCACTAGGAGAACTTTTAATGCTTGTATTGGCAGGCTCTATACTCTGCCAAGAACTTTACCCAAACTCCAGCCCAGCAAGACTGGTATGCAAAAGGTTCATCATGTTTTTCATACCTTTAGAGGGCATGGGAGCAAACATTTTATCCATGGGTTTTGCACTAATTAACAAAGCAAAACATGTATTTACTTTCGCTTTAAAGCTTGTCATCGGAACAAAGTGAGCTCAAACTCTTTGCTCGATTTTTCCAGGAGTAGAATTTTGCTGGAAAAGTGCAGGCTGAGCCTTGAAGGTGCCCACCACACCCATATTATTCCTAACCCCGACCTGAACACGCCCCCAGGAATGCCTCCTCCCAACCTAACTAGAAGGCCACGGATTGGGGAATACCACACAGGCTTCTAGCTGCATCAGGGGAGGGTAATTTTCAGGCAGTCAATCACCATGGGTAAAATGCTTGGAAAACTGGCCTCTTGAGGTACAAGAACAAATAATTTTTATAAAAAAGAGATACAATGCCAAATTTCTGGTCATTATTTCTCATGCACCTATTGCATTATCTATATTTAAAATGAGTCCCTAAATTATTAACTTTTCCAAAGTGAAATTTGACGGCAGGAGTAATAACCCTGTGAGGCATAAAAAGATTTTTATGAAAAAGTGATAGTCTGACAGGACATAATAATTTTGCTGTCAAGTGCACAAGATCCTATCTTAGCAGAACCATCTAGATCACTGGGGTTTCATTCTTTTACAGCTACCAAACTGTCACCAAGATGGTAAGATTTATTTCTTCTCTAATTGCACAGTGGAAGTATTAAATGGCTGAAAATGCATTAATGGACAGCCAGATGCTCTCACTCAAAACTTCTGAACACTCAGGGAGACAATGAATATCACTTGAGTTATATGTGCAAAACAATATTTAAACATAGAAACTCAGAAGCGTTGACAGCAGAAAATGACCATATGGCCTTATCTAGTCTGCCCGCCCACACCAACTGCTCAGCTCTACTGTCAAACAAGTTTAATTATCTCCCATCTGAATGTTTTGTGAAGATTTGCAAAGCTACAGTACTAGAGAAAAGTTTGGTAAAATTACATAATACTTCTCAATTTGCACAAAAATATTTTAATATTAAAGGGTTTGTTTTTTTAAACTTAATATTGTAGTCATTTCTCAAACCTTTCATATCAGTACTACAATTTTAAGTCTCTTCCAAGACATATGCATGGCACAGGTACAGATAAAAAGAAATGGGACTTATACAGGTGCTCCTGGAGAGGATTTTAAGGACTATTCTGGATGTTTCCTGTGCTGCAAAAACACAGGTGTTTTTGTCATCTGCAGACCTGCATATATGAACTCTTCAGCGGATTATACTGGATAATTTGGGGGCAATAACAAAATTTCCCATAACATTACAGCGTTAGGAACACTGCCCGCGGGTCCCCCTGCGAGCAGGTTGCACTCACCTCACCCCATGCTGCTGACAGGCTCCGTTTCCCGATGCGGCATGGAGCCGCCGAAGTCGGGCCTTCCTGCGCGGCCGGAGCCGCTGACTTGATTTCCTCCTGCGGCCTGGAGGCCACCATCGGGTCTTCTTCCCTCGCGGCATGGAATCGCCGAAGACGGGCCTTCACCGCGACTGGAGCCGTGGACTTTTCCATGCTGCCTGTTTCCTTCTTCGCGGCTGGAGCCGCCGCAGATGTCCCTGCCCTGGCCTGGATCAGTGGCTGGAGCCGCCCCCGGGGCCTCCTGCAGCGGCTGGAGCCGCTGCCGTCATCGGGGCCTGCTTCTCAGGCCCAGTCCTGCTTCTGCGTGTCAACATCGGGCAGGACCGCTGTCCACGGTCCTGCACAGCTTCTTCCTGCTTCCGTCTAGGCGCGCGGCCACGCCTCTCTTCTATATTTAAAGGGCCCATGGCCGGATATGCCCTGGGCCCCACCTTTGTGACTATTTCCTGTTCAGCCCTATAAAAGGACTTTCTGTAATGAGAAAGACTTGAAGTCCTTCTAATAATTCTTCTCCTGTAAGATATTCTTTGCAAATTGGACCACACTGGCCAGGTTGTGGTTCAATTGTGCCTAGGGCCTGTTTTTCTGAATCAGGCTGAGAGGTCTGAATGGATTGCGTCATGGGTTCTTGCATGGGAACCTGAGGATACAGCGAAGTTGCTGTTCCTGAGGGATTTTGCAGATCTGGTGAAGGATGAGTATGTGTACTAGCTGTGCTGATGGACAGTCTGTCTGCTTCTTTACTGTCCGTGTCTAAGGACGCATGAACTGGAAATGGTGCCTTGAGATTTTTAGTCCTGATGTGTTCTAGAGCCTCTGTACATTTTTTCCAGAGCAATAACTGCTTTAAAGGAGCTCGTGGATATGTATGCAGACTATTACCTATCTGGATCCAGTCTTCTACATTCAGAGTTCCTGATTCGGGGTACCAAGGACAACGACAAGCTATTTCTTTCATCAATTTTTCCATGTCCCCCAATTTGATATGTACTATTTCTCCCTTGGTGACTAAATAATGATTCTTCACTAATATTTTCAATTCTTCCGCATGACTTCTATGCTGAATTGAAATGCTACCTCCCATACTCACGAATGTTTGGGAACAAACTCGCTGAATAAATACTTACGACGGGTCTGTTGTTGAGAGCAAACTCGCTGAGAAAAAAATACTTATGTTTGTGGGAGCGAGTTTTGCTGTTTTACGATGCGCATCTAGGCTTTCTGTCCAGCCGGATGAGCAGGGAGTTGTCACGTCTCGGATCTCTCTTGGATCAAGGCTTAAATCACGTCAGGGTCACCAGATGTAGCAGTGATAAAGACACATCAGGCAGGATTCATGGTGAAGCGTCTCTCAGCTCCTGGGGAGCCTGCTCTTTTATTGTAAATGATTACATAGCATTTCATATGATACATACGTCACATATTTTCCTGCTACAATGTTTTCCACCACAAGTGTTTATGCTGACCTTTTACTAAGTAGGCGCAAGTGGGCAGTAGGTGCAAGCGGTCAGCCTGCAGGCAGGGAGGGGGAAGGTTGTGAAGCAGTTGTACTAAACTATCTAGGTGTGAAAGGCACATAAATGCAAGTAGGTCATAAACTATGCTGGTGCTGCAAAGCTGTACACTAGATATGTGCCTTGCAGACTTCCTGTTAGCTGTTTGACAGGAAATCTGTTTGCTTGCTAAAACTTGCTGCGGTCGGAGCAAGACATTTTCTTTACACTAAGCATAGGTTTAGACATGGGACAGACGTTGGCCTTCTGACGTGGCGTGCCATCAGTCAGAAAAGCCAAACGCCCAACCCCCACACCGGCGTAATTTGCAAAAAGCCCATTTACGCACATACACGTGGCTTCTACACATAAATGCTTTTGAAAATTACCCCCTTAATTTATTAGCTGAATTATAATGGGAGAAATGTCTGCTCTGTACTTGGATCCATTTTCAAATGACCTAAAGGCAATGAAAATCGGCGGTAGGGGGTACATGGGGACAGGGGTCAGGGGAAGATTTTTTTTTTTTTTTTTTTTTGCTGACCAAACCGAAAATAGCAGAAACTTTTCAGATATTTTCAGGCAAGGATACTTTTGGTTCAGATGTGCCATTCATTTAAAATGAAGGCACATCCCTATCTAATCCATTACCTTAGGATCAGGATGCTAAAAGAGAACGAGAAATATTCCTGAGAATAGAGGGTCGACCTTCAAACTGTCTGCTTTGGGACACAGTCAGCGGAGACTTTTAACCAATAGGCTTTGCCCTGCTTTTCAAAGGAAAAGCATGCAGGTATTCTTGCTTTGAAACCTGCCCCAGGCAAGAAGTAGCCCCACATAATCTTGTGTGCAATATTTCTCTCCTCTGTCCTAAAAAAGTCCCATCCCCTGAAATATTTCCCCTCAAGGCAGTCAAAAGTATGCATTAGCAGTGTGTACAGAATAGGGTACATTTTAAGAAAAAGCGCGCGTGCGTACTTTTCTTCACGCACCAGGCGCGAACAAGAGTACGCTGGATTTTATAAGATACGCACGTAGCTGCATGTATCTTATAAAAGCCGGGGTCGGCACGCGCAAGGGGGTGCATATTTGTGCAACTTGCGTACGCCGAGCCCTGCACAAGCTGCCCGTTCCCTCCCCCACCTTCCCCTCCCTTCCCCTACCTAACCCACCCCCGGCCCTATCTAAACCCCCCCCCACACCTTTGTCGCAGAAGTTACGCCTGCTCGAAGCAGGCGTAACTTTGTGCACGCCGGGCCAGCTGCCATGTGCCATTTTCCAGTCCGGGGGCTGGTCTGGAGGCCGCGGCCATGCCCCCGGCCCGAAATCACGCCCGCGGCACCGCCTCCGGATGATGTGCCGACTGCGTCATGCCCTCCCGACACGCCCACCCCAAGAAAGCCTCGGGACTTACGCGCGCGCCGGAAGCCTATGCAATATAGGCTTCTGGCGCGCGCAGGGCCGTTTTAGAAGGGTTACGTGCGTACCTTATGCGTGTAACCCTTTTAAAATCCGGCCCAATATATATACATATATTTTTTTGCTTTTGGTTTGCTTCATTTCTTTTAATTTATTTAAAACAAAAAAATAATGAAACAAACAGTAAGTGAAATTGTGGAAAAGAAAAAATGAAAAGAAAACTTCAAAAAAGTAAAAGCCCATAGAAGAAGCAAAAAATGCCTCCGGCATCTTCCCTCCCCCCCGCTCTTCCTATAGTTTCTCTTTCTTTCCCCAGTCACTCCTGCCCTACCAGTGCTATGAGTAGAAAAGGCCCCAGCGGAACAAGGCCTGGCTGCTTCCATTTTGTATGGAACAAAGTAAGAACGGTGCCGGTGCCATTTGTAATCACAGCAAGGCAGGAGGGATTGGAGCTCACCCCCTGCAGGGCCTGCGCTAGCTTTCTGGCTGCCCTGTGCGAACAATTACTGTGCTGCCGCCACCTCCACCAGTTTGTTCAGTCTCTGTCTTGGGCCCACAAAAAAAAAAAATCCCAGATCCCTCCAGCGATGCAAACTCCAAAAAACTGACACCTTCCCCAACCCCCAATGTCATGGAATCCATGGCCAGTGCAAGGGTATCAGGTGCCCTAGGGCGAACCTTTCAGCTTTGCACAACACACCCCTTCCCCCAACCACCCTCGGCCTGCTCCACACACACACACAGTTAAGCATTATGCATTTATAAGAACATTTTTTTTTTTATAGCTCGTCTTTATTGGGTCATTGACAGAGCAGTCGATAGAGCAAACATAGAACAGCCCAAAGACAGTATTATAAGGGAAAAATATCACTTACATTATACAAAATTTACATGCATTGATGTGATGCCAACCAAAAATCCCTATAAAAAAAAAAAAGACACTTGGAACCCATATGCTATTAGGCTTATTGTAACGTATGTTGGGTGCACTTCCTATTATTTACATACCATCAGTCACGCAGAGATCCTCACCAAGTATAGAATAGAGCAACCATAAAGTAGAAATACAATCATGACAAAAACCATAATAGTAACATAATAGTAAAAACGTAACCATAATAATAAAAACACATGACAAATAAAAGATCGAATAATTAAAAACTAACATACACATTTTTTTGGTGTCCCAAACACTAATAAAATATTTCAAAACAGTAGATACATCAAATAATACCCAAAGAATAAAACTAAAAAGGATTTTTAAAATTCACACTCTCCATAACTGGGAACTTTTCATTTTGGACGCGCGTTTTCGACAGGCTAGCTTTACCCCTTATTCAGTAAGGGGTAATAGCGTGTCGAAAATGTGCGTCCAACCCCCCAGAAACTAATAGCGCCTGCAACATGCAAGTGCATGTTGATGGCCCTATTAGTTATTCCCGCGCGATACAGAAACTAAAATGTGCAGCCAAGCTGCACATTTTACTTTAAGAAATTAGCGCCTACCCAAAGGTAGGCATTAATTTCTGCCGGCGCCGGGGAAGTGCACAGAAAAGCAGTAAAAACTGCTTTTCTGTGCACCCTCCGACTTAATATCAAGGCGATATTAAGTCGGAGGCCCTAAAAGTAAAAAAAAAGTAAAAATAATTTAAAAAAATAATTAAAAATCGGCCCGCGGCCCGTGGGTCGGAAGACGGACGCTCAATTATGCCGGCATCTGTTTTCCAAACCTGTGGCTGTCAGCGGGTTTGAGAACAGACGCCGGCAAAATTGAGCGTCGGCTGTCAAACCCGCTGACAGCCGCCGCTCCTTTTACCGCGGGCCCTAATTTGCATAGGCCACCCTCCTGAATCATGCGCCCAGAGGAGTGGCCTATGCGCAAGCCGGGAGAGCAGGCGCTCGTCAGCTCTCCCGCGCGTTTTTCTGAATCGGCCTGTTGGTAAGGGGATCATTTTCAAAAGGATTTACACGTGCAAATGCAACCACTATTGTAGAAATTTTCAAAAGCCACACTTCATGGGTAAAGTGCATTTATCTATGCAAAACCCATTTCTAAGAGTGGAAATGCTTTTGAAAATCAGACTTCAGTGAGTTCTGGACACATTGTTCCATTCTTGATCATTATCAAAACTGTGCTACCTTTTATTTGGCCAACACAAGAATTATAATAACATATAGTAGCCGATGGCAGATAAAGACCAACTGGCCCATCCAGTCTGCCCAGATGTTTTACACCTGAGCTTAAAAGACACCCTCACACCCCCTCCCTGAGGTGTGAGCAACACCTTGGGATCATTCTCCCCTGATCCAATAACAAAAGATGCCATGATCTGTGCGGAATCCAGTTTTCCCTATGACCAGTGTGCCCACTGGAATAAGCAAAAGTGGGTTTAATACTCTTGGTTGTTAATCATGTACTTTTTACTCCAGAAATAAATGTTAAGATCTGAGTAGACCGGGGTGACATTTCACTTACGGAGAACAAATCTGCCAGCAATAACTGACCTGCTGCTAAATTTCCAGAGAGGAAGTTTAAAGCCCATATTTCTCATCTGCCACAGGTGAACTCTCCCTCTTATTATCTTGAAAAGCAGCACGAGTTGCAGCACAGTATAACCTCAACTTTTAATCTCTTCCTTTTCACTCTGCAGCGCACCCGCGCTTTATATGTTAACTGTAAAATTGGCTTGTCACTGGTGACAGTAATGGAGCAGGGAAGCCGGTTACAGGCAATCAGAACTTTCCTTGAAGCTCCAGGTCCACTTTCTTTAGTCTCTAAGTGCGAGTTTCTGATTGCTACAGGAATAAAAAAAAAAAAGGGACAAGATATGAGGGACATTCATCATTTGAATTTCTCACACCCGGGAAACCAAACCTTTTTGACACAGCATAGTGCACATTAAATCCTTTTTCCATGTCCCAGCTAATGCAGGACAAAACCTTTTTAAGACAAACACCTTTATGGAGGAGAGACTACATATCTAGAGCTATGCATTTGCTCGCTTAGTGAAATGCCAAAACGAGAGAGAAAGAGGAGGTGATACGTGGGAGGGGAGGGGGAGGGCTTTTCAAAGTCCCTTATTAAATTATTTTAAGATGCAGAAAGGTGCGTTCAGCCAAACGCATCTTTCTGCGCACACTTCGGTGCACATTTTCTGCAGGCAAAACTCGCTGTCCGTGCAGCAAAGAGCTTTGCGCACAGAAAACGTGTTTTCCAAACGGAAGTTCTGCTTAGCGCCCTCAGATGGAAATCCCATGCAAATGAGGGCATTAAGCATTACCCCCCCCCCACACACACACACACCCCCCCCATGCAGAGGGACTGTATTTGGCCAGCGCATCTTTATTAGCGTGAGAAACCTAACCTGTGGTTAGAACAGGGGTTAAGTTTCCAGTGCTATAAAAAAAAATGTAAAAAGTTTTAAAAAGTTTTTTGTTTTTTTTTTTTTAATCTCTGGATAAATGCTGGCAGCTGCCATTACTTACCCAGATAATAACTGAATTACCAGCATAAGTACTGATTTATCCAAGTAAGTGGCTGCGGCTGCCAACACCACTTACCTGGATAAATACTGATTTATCCCACCGTCTGGCAGCGAGAAACAGCCACCACATAGCCACATAAGTCAATACTTATACAGCTATCTGGCACGGTCCACTGCTGCTTAGCTGGATAAAGTACTTATCCTGCTAAGTAATGGCAACCCACAGCAGATAATCCTATAACTACTGATTCATGCGTATATCTAGTGGCTGCTTCCCACTACCAGATAGACAGATAAATCAGAATTTATTTGGCTAAGAAATGGCCGTTTTTAGAATAAGCAAATTGATTCTCATCACAGCACAGCGAATGCTAGAATCGGGTTCCCCATTCACCACACTGCTGCTTGCCAGGATATGGTAACCCAGAAAAGGAAAGCGTAGTCTTCATTTAAACTTTCTCGTATGTGAGTGTAAAATGCATTCCATGTGTGATTCAAAAGCATTTTTCTGGTGTTTGAAACTCAAGTGGAATGCTCTTCAAACACAAATAATTTTGTATGAACGATATGACATTCAAGGATCCTAAAATAAAGCACCTCATTTTGGACACAAATAGGTTGCCCAGGATTTAATTATTACCTGTATCAAACAAACTTGAAATGACATATAGGCATGATATTGTGCAATGTACACTTAGAGACAACTCCAAAGAGTATGTCCTTGTCAAAATCTAGCCTTTTCTCTTTTTTTTTTTCAGCACTCTAATCTTGGGCCACATTACATGGTTCCTGATAATAGCATCCACGTTTTTAAGACTCCTCTCTACTGATCTTAAATTGCTTGTCTGCTTGTTACAAGTTTACACATTTAAGTGCTGAGTCTGAGCTGGCATCCTTTCCTAGCTGTAGAGCAAGTAATGATATCCCTCTGAAGTGAGCCCTGAAATTGTCATTTCCTGCACTGCCTAGGGCAGTCACTGGTTCCCAAACCTGTCCTGGAGGACCCGACCCCCAGCCGGCCGGGCTTTCAGGATGTCCACAATGAATATGCATGAGACAAATTTGCATGCACTGCCTCCAAAGGTCAAAGAGTCTCACCCACCTCACACTCCAGCCCTCTAATCACATCCCATTCAGTCCCCCACCATTAAGGCCCCCACCTATTAATGTACCCCACAGTCCCCCCTTAATAAGCCCCTCACCCATTCATTTACTTCACACTCAGTCCCACCCACTAGCACCCCCCCCCCAACCAAGCACCCATATTGATATGACACAAGAGAAAAAAACCTAGAAATATAAGGTGCATACTATATGAAGCAAAAAGATGTATCTTGCCCTTAACAAAAGGATGAAAAAATGTTTCTCCTTACAGTAAAGAACTAAAAATCCTTGTGTGGATAAACTCCAACCAAAGTCTTTACCAACAATGATTTACCTTTACTTGTTTCCTTCCCAGACTGTGCTTCCAACTCACACATTCTCTGCTGCAGAAGGGAACAGGAAAAAAGCCTTATGCTTGAAAAAAATAAAAAAAATCCTGTTTTTCCTAGCAAAATCAAGAACAGTTATATTGAGGGAGTCTATTTACAGTGCAATACAATCTACTTTTGTTCCTCCAAAATGCATTGGCCGTGTAATAAAATATAGAAGAAACAACTCAAGTCCCAGCTTCTTTTTTTGTTTTGCTAGGACGTGCATCGGCACTGTGTGAGCTGTTGGTGAGTTGCTAGCGCTTTGGCTAAGTTTTATCCAAAGCAGCTTTTGAGAAAGTAAAGTGCATTGCAGTCAGGGCGACATTTCCCTCGTGATCCTCAAGGAGAAGAGAGCATGAGATGGGAAAGCCAGGGACCAGCTGAGGTCTATGGCCTTGCAGCAGGACGGAAATTGGACAGACCTGGCGAGGTCACGCAGTCCTTATCTGCCTCCGTGTTCCGTGTTTCTGCTTAGAAATAAGGGTCAACAAGCTGCAGGTGATACCATTTTATTGGACTCACTCGGAGACAGCTAGGCATGATGCTTCCTACATATGCCAGGATTACAGGCTCCATTCCGACTGATGAAAAGAGGATAAAACTCGAAAGCTTGTCACAGATGTATTAAGTTAGTCCTATAAAAAGGCGTCACCTGCAACTTGTTTGTTGACCCTTAGTTCAACGTTATTTACAAGTTAGTAGAGAGTTGGGTAGGGTAGGACAATGAGATGGGGACAGCAACACATCGCACTAGTTCCAAGGGGGGGGGGGGGGTCTATGCCTAACAGTGGGTGAGAAAGTCAATATTCTTATTAAATCCTTATACGTTTCTTCATCAGGGAACCTCCTGCCCTGTACGGAGCTGATGAATGGAACGCAGTCACATGTGCACTGAGTTCATCCAATAACAAAAAAAAAAAATCCTTTGAGGGAGTTTCCCTTTGAAAATGAGCTTGCTGACCCATGCTTAGAAAGTACCCGTGGGCCTGCAAGCGACCTGTGGAGGGGTTGGAAAATTGCCCTCTCTGGGGCAAATTTCAAAACTATGTGAGGTAGTTGCAAGGACAAGCCAGATGCTTTCCTCCCGTTTTTTTTGCTTCCTTTTCTGAGAATCTCTCCCCGCACCAATAGAGAGCACCACATCAACCAGCAAAGATCTAACTCTTTTTTTTTTCTTCTTTTAAATGAATAGACTTTGGATGTCTTCCTCTCATTCTTTTAAACATGATAATTATAGTTGTCTCACGTCTAAGAATGCTCACCGTGAAACTCTTAAAGTTATCTGATGTGGTCATCAATTAGGGAGTAATTTCGAAACGAGGTGCAAAGTCTGGCTTTAAACAAATTTCCAAAGTTGAAAGCACGTGCACACTTTCGTTTCAAAAATTTATATCCTGCATGCATATAAGTGTATATGTCATAAAACAGCCCTGGCATGCGTTCACGTGCTCCTAATTTCACAAGTGTGTCCGAACACCCACGCGATATCGGCTTTGAGCTGCGCAAGTGAGGGAATTTTATAACAGGCGTCTGTCTACGCCATGACCGTTTTCACCAGTTCGTCCACCAGTCTGCCCAGTCTACAGCTGGGTCCTTCAAACCCCCCCTAGTTCTTTAGCTTACACCCCCTCCCCCTCAGTTAACCCAGACCCTCAAACACCTGCTAGATGCCTGGAAATAGTTTTATTGAGACTTACACCTCCTCCATAGCAGAAGTAACTTTACACTCAAATATATCTGGGCCTGCCCAGGCACATGGGTAATTGTGCGCCCATCTCTTGCCCTGCCCTGGAATGCCCACACCCCACCCACATTCTGCCCCCTTTTTGCCCAATGTGAGATATTCATGCATCAGATCTTGTGCACACATGGGGGGGCTTATAAAGTCAGGTGGACACATGCATGTGCTATATGTGTGCATATCTCCTGATTTGGGCTTTTAAGAGGAGAAAAGTTTGCACAAAGGGGTTCCCTTTGTGTCAAGTTGTGTTCCTAGGGGGCGGGACTGGAGAGGAGTTGGTGAATGCGCGCATCACATCTGCATTTTCAAAAGCGTGCTTGCGGTTTTTTTCTCCAGAAAACTGCTAAGTACAAGCTAGGAGGCATAAAATGTGTGCGAATAATTCTGAGGGGATAGTTTTCAATATGAAAGCATAAACATACTTTCACTTTTTAAATTATTTTAAAGCCTGCAGCTCTTCCACTAATATGGGCTGACTTAAATTTAGCTCCTGGGGGAGGAGGGGGGAGGGAGAGGGAATATTTCATAGTGCCCGCATTTTGGCAGAGTCCACGGGTACTTTTTGACCTGCAGCCTTTCTGCCAGTTTTCAGTGGTAAAATGCGCTCCCACTTTTACTTTTCAAACAGCCCCGAGGAAAAGCCCCCGCGGAGAAATGCGGCTGCCCTTTCTTGCAGATAATTGTTTTACCACCAAAGCCACAGGCATGGTGCTGAAAGTCCAAACTCACCACAAAATGCCCCCAATTACAATGCACATAGAGGCATGCACCCGGTTTCTATTCATTTACCCTATTTATGTATTATTTATTAACCATTCACTCCATCGAAAGTGGCGGTTTACATATTGAAACATACATAATTTAGTAACACCCTAAAAAACTTTATACAAATCATGGCCGGAATGCAGTCTCAAAAGATAACACCCTAGTTAGCGTTTAAGGTAAACAGCAGTTATTTCTCGCTTTTTTTTTTTTTTTTTATGATTTCTTTATGCAGTTTTACATATATTTCAAAACAAGGCAAAAATCTTGATGGAAAATACAGAGAGAAAGCAACTATATCATATTCACTTAAGGAAAAACAGCATTTCTCAAACATAACAATGCTTCTGCTCTAGAACAAGCCCTCATAGTTGGGGGTCGGAGTTACACAACCTAAGGGAATTGTTACACAACACAAATCAAGGTAATAATGAGTGACCGCTCCATGGGCAAAGACCTAAATACATCAGGAACTTATACGCTGACTCTGGGCTCGCTGGGTTGGTTTGGAGGTTACTTTCCCAGCTAAGAACTGAGACAGCTGGGGGGGGGAACCATAGGAATTGCCTTCATACTTGATGAGGCATTTATATTAAGGAGACACTCATTGTAAATTGTAAATTGTTTTGGTTATGATTTTCTTGTTTTCCCTGTCCTTCCTACTGCCTCTATGTTTTATTTTTTATTTTATTTATTTAAGGTTTTTATATACCGGCAATCATGAGAACATATCTTGCTGGTTTACATGAAACGGGAGTGATTTAAATACATCAAACTAGAACTCAGGTGACCGAAAGTACAGTTACAATTAACAAGGGTGGCAGAACTTGGTGAAGAGGAAGAAAAAGGAAAGAATAAATGGTTAAACGATATACAAGTCACATTACAAGTTATGTACAAATGGCATGATTAATGGCTGAATGTTTTGAGGAGTCCTTGGGTTGTGTCCTTGGATTGTGTCATTAAATTGTGTCTTGGAAAGCTTGCTTGAATAACCAAGTCTTAAGTCTTTTCCTAAAAGTTGGGAGGCAAGGTTCCACCCTCTCCACCCTCTCCCAATGTTCTACCCTCTCCCAGTTACATCCCCCTTGTTGAAATGTATTTTCCAATCTTTCAGTTGTTATGTGAACCGGTATGATGTCCCCACTAATACCGGTATATAAAAGTTTCTAAATAAATAAATAAATAAATATTTTAGAAAAAAGGCCCCCCCTAGCTGTAATACCTGAGGTCTCATGAGAAGAAAGGCCTTTCTCCTCTTCTCTGTTCCCCTTGCGACGTCAGGGAGAACCCTGACATTGCATCCCAGAAAAACCACATTTCTTTTCTTAAGACAATGTCTCAATAACCACTCTCTGTCTGACTCTAATACCAAGGTAATTATCAAAGTTGCAGGTATTGCTAATTCAGCGTCTGAGGTTTCCAAAAAAGCAGAAATGCCCAATGGTTGTTCATTAGATGGAACCAAAGATGTTATCTCTCCATCTTGATCCGAAGGTCTTTTAAATTTAGGAAGATAAAATATTTTTTTCATATTGGTGGCATCACTGCATCTTCTATGCCAATTGCTTCCCGAGGATACCTTTTAAAGGTGGCTCGAGGAGATATCATTGATACTTTTGGAAACTTGATAAGTCTCAGATTTTTCTTCCTAATCACATTTTCCATATGTTCCAATTTCACTAATACATTCTTTCTTTCCTTTATGGAGACGGTCTGAACCGCTTGCGTATTCCTTATCTGATCTCTGTTCGTTATTATCTGTTGTTCCAGTTCAGAATTTGAATTTGGAACAATCTTTACTTTGTCTTCCATTTCTTTCACTGTTTCGCTGAATGGTGTTAATATTTGAGCCAGAATGGAAATTTTCATTTCGACAATCGTCTCCCAAATAGTCTCAAGAGTAACTGTGGCTGGTCTTGCCGGTATTATTAACTCAGTTCTCTCCGGGATACCTCCAACACCCCCTCCCTCGAGCTCCACTTCCCTGGCTGGCTGCGATGTCCGATCCGAGCCTGGGTTCTCTTTTCCTCCTGGGTCCTGTCCTGCTGAAGTGTGCCGCAGGGTGCTTTGGTCCAGCGGCGTCATTCTAGGAATGAAGGAGTCCCAGCTAGTTGCCGGGTTGCTTGGAGGGGGTTCCTTCCACAGGGTTAAGAGGTGATAATGAGCCTGGGAGAGAGGGTAGCTCATCTTCCCCTCCCCCTCTCTCCAACGGCTGCGATCCTGTGTCAGCGTCTCTGCGGACCACATGCGCATCCATCGGGCCAGCGACGAAAGTTACCGAAGGGTCTGCAGGATAAGGCTCACCTCTCAGTTTCCTCTTTCGTCCCATATTCAAGGTAACTTATTTCGCAGGAAAAACTTTCAATGTCCTCCGGAGCACACACGCAGCGTCTCGCTGCTGAGCGGCCATCTTGCTCTGCCCCCTATTTCTCATTTTTTTAAATGAATTATCAGTGCTATATGACACAATATTAGACTTTTCTCCAGAACTTAGTATCGTACAAAACAGCAAATGACTGCGCCAAAGGCTTGTTGACACAGCCATGTTTTTGGATCTTTTTTTAAAAAGGGCAAAATTGCCTAAGGCAATTTTATCTTCATGGAGGCTGGGCAATCTTCAGACAGCTGATTTACACAGGCAAAATACTTTGTGCCTGCAGAGGTCCCTTTGAAAATTGCCTTCTAAAGGCTGAAACCAAGATTGTGAGAGGAAAGAAGTTCACTACGGAAAGCTGTAAATGAAAAGGAACACCTAAATGTTCATTAGGGTGCTTAACTTCAAAAGTGCGTGCATACCTTTAAGCCCACACCAACCCAGTCAATTTTCAAACACAGGGCACCAATGTGCATTGTCTTTGATGAGCAGTTTATTCTGTGGCTTAAAATATGTGCATACACTTAAATGGTGCGGAACCATTGCATAAAGCATAAGCATTAGCAGCGTGCCTCCTGGGTGCCTACATGTTTGAAAATGATAAGTGTGTGCATAATTTGCCACAAAAAAAGAGTGCACAATACCCCACATTAATATAATGTCATAACAAAAACAAAAGTGAGGGGATAAAATAATGGAATATTGAAACATTTTAAATAAATGTCATGTCATGTGCATAAGATATGTTTGCTATGCGCTGCCGGCATAATCATGCACCTTAAAAAGTAGTCCTCATTTTTATTTTATATAATAGTTCACTTAAAACTTATCCAAGCCCCATTTCACTCCATCCTCCTCTTCCCCCCCACCACACATACATACACACACCACCATCAGAAAATACTTGCAGATTCAGCCAATCTGGCTATTTCCTCGTATTAGACATGTAGATCCCAACTAAGGCTTTGAAAATGCATCCATATATCTTATCAGAGACTGCCAATGGATTCATGCAAGTTTGAAACAGTTGCTAAGTGGTTACCTCCCACAGACATCAAAGATATGCTAAGATGTATGGGTTTAGTGAATTTCTATTGCGGGTTTCTCCCATCTGATTCATTCACTGATGAAAAGAAAGGGTTCCATTTTAACTGGACACCAGAGATCCAGAAGAGGTTATCACGTCAGCCTGTAATTAGCTGTATCCAATCCAGTCGTGGTTGAAGCAGATGACACTAATTCCTCAGTAGGACTAAACTTTGTCACAGTGGCAGGGAGGGACCATAAAGATCTCCACCATCCCTGCACAGACTACTATGCCTGGAAACTCTTCACCAGCAGAGTGCAGCTATATTATGTGGGACAAGGAATGTGAGGCAATGATGGCAGATTACAGTATCATAGGTTTTACATGCAAAAATAGCATATGCATGCACAAGTAACATGTACTTCTCTATATGATATTTTATAAATGTCAGGAGTACGCATGTATTTTCCATATCACGCATACATTTTACTGGCGGATAAAAGAGGTGGGCTGCGGAGTTCTGGCACAAGGTTCAGAAGAACGTGTGGTGAGGGTTGCTATTTTGGTGTTTGGCTTTGTCATTAATAAATCTTTTACAATTACATGATAAATATTCAGGCAATGGAAATCATTATCATGTGCAGGGAGAAAGCAAATATCGAACGTAATAATCAAACACAAAAAGAGAAAACATTCTGCTTGTGTGATCCACAGTCCACAAATACGGGGAATCCTTACCCAATAATACTCAAAAAAGAGGAACACAGATGTAAAAAAAAAAAAAAAAATTCATTCTGAGCCAGCTAATATACATTCAAAGCCACATCAAATGAATCTTAATTAGAAGGAGTTAAGGTGAGCTTCCTGGGTTTAACTCTAATAAAAGAGATAAGACAGTCAGGACCTACAAAAATGAATCTCTTCCCTCTGTACTCCACAATGCTTTTGCAGGGATATTTAGGCAAGACATCCAATACCCATTGTCACAGAGCAATACATATTTTTCTAGGAGCTTGAGTAGCCTTAGATAGATCAGGATAAATCCTAACCACTTGACCCCAAAAAGGCTCATTTCTATTCTTGAAAAAAGTCTGAAGAATCAAGTCTCTATCCTATTCCACAGCCAAGGGATAAAACACAGTAGCTCTAGTTTTCACTTCTTCTGTAGACACTTAAGAAATTCAGTCATATTTGAAATATTTGGAATCAAAACATCAATATTCTCTTTACTTTCTTGTAATAAGTTCTTTTTAAACCAAGGTACATAAAATACCAGAGAAACTGGGGGAATTGTATCAGGGAGAAATTAGATAATTTCCAAGATATATTTCTTCTTCAACATCTCATAAAGAGATATCAATTTAAATTGAAGAAAATTAATTATATGCACATTCTTATATCTAATTGTGTCTTCTAAAAAGTCTGCCTTGCTTCTCAGAGAAGTGACATCCTTCATTAAATTAATTTTAGAGCTTCATAATGAAGAGATCTGGTTCTGTGTATCCGCCATCTTAGATTTACATTCAGTCAAGGCACCTTCATGCGCTATAAACTTATGCTCCTCATCTGTGATAATTTTAGAAAGCTGAGAAACAACTCTAATCCAGGTAATCTCAATCTTTAACTTCATTCTCCACATACCCTGTAAGTTAGTTATTTATTTAAGCATTTTTGTATTCCGCTTACTTCTAAAATGGATTACAATTTACAGGTTCATAATTAACATAAAACATTGACTTTGGAGAAAACAAACTTTCAAACAAACAGCACTGGGCTTCAACTACAAACATCTGTTTGAATGTAAATCCACTGTCTTCAAGGTGCTCAGTATAAGTAAGTGTTTGTGGTTCAAAATTTATAATCTAGTGGTATATAAGAGGACTAATAATAAAGGAGCGGATTTTAAAAGGGTAACATGCGTATATTACGCGCGTAACCGCAAAAACCCGCTTCTGCGCATGCCGAGCTTATTTTGCATTGCCCGACGACGCACGCAAGCCCCGGGACATGCGTATGTCCCGGGGCTTAAAAAAGGGGTGGGGCATGGCCGGAGCCTCCAGGCTCAACGGCCATTTGCCACTGTGCCCGGGATCGCGGGCTGGCCGTTGGCCAGTGCGCACAACCTACACCTGCCCGGAGGCAGGCGCAACTTATAAAATAAAGTTAGGGGGGATTTAGGTAGGGCTGGGGAGCGGGTTAGATAGGGAAAGGGAGGGGAAGGGAGAGGAAGGTGGGGGAAGGTAGAGGGGGCCAAAGAAAGTTCCCTCTGAGGCCTCTCCGATTTTAGAGCGGCCTCGGAGGGAACAGGGAAAGCCATCGGGGCTCCCCTAGGGCTCGGTGCACGCAAGGTGCACAAGTGTGCACTCCCTTGCGCGCGCCGACCCCGGATTTTATAACATGTGCGCGACTGCACACGCATGTTATAAAATCGGGCGCAGATTTGTGCACGCCGGGTTGCGCGCACAAATCTACTCCCGCACGAGGCTTCTAAAATCTGGCCCAAAGTTTATTATATATAAAACATTTTTTTGAAAGGATAAAAATAAAGATTAAAGTGATATAATAGGTGGGTATAAGTAAATGACGTGAAAACATTGTGCTCAGTTATGTGATGCTGGTTGAAGCCCATTGCGGGCAAGAGCCTGTGGATTATATGTTGGAGGACTTTTTTTAAATGCTTACCTGATACTTATTCTCTTTGTAGGACTGGTTTATCTCGGTTAGTTTTTGACTATTGGGAGACAAAAAAAATTACATACAATTTACATTTTTCCTAAAACCATTTAATTCCTTCTCTGCATGCAGTTCTGCTGGTTCCATAGACTCTTGCCAACAAATGTGAACACCCTTAATCCTGTAACTTGAAGCCTTTTAAGTGATTGGGAAGTCAATCCCCGAGTCCAGCAAGGAGGCATTTCTAGCCTTCGGAATCCTCAAAGGAGGAAAGAACCGTGCCCTCTTTCCCCAAAGGCTCCACTCCACTCTCCCCTTTCCACCACATTAAATGAACTCCCCACCATCACGGAGTCATCTCTACCTGAACTCCTTTGGGAAATAGATGTAATATACCTTCATTATTAGGTCCCTCTCCCTTTGCCCTCAGTTCAGCACACTTTGGATCCCAAAACAGGGAGGCAGAGAAAACCTTCCAGTAGTGGCGGCTCCTCAGGATTGCCCAGGATGAAAGAGATCAAGGGTGTTGCTGACTTTCCTTCCTCATGCAGCTCAATCTCAGCTGGTGCAGCAGAGACAACAGAGGCTCAAGAAACAACAACATTGTGCATCAGCCCAATATAAGCAGGCAGGGACAGAAGATATCCTGTTTTTTCCTTTAAACTCATCATTTGGACTGATAAAAGCCCAAACTATTCAGGGATGATCAGACATCCACTGCCATGACTATGCCGCCATCTTGGATTCTCCACCAATATTAGTTGCTGTTTTGTTAAGAGTTACCTGCGTATTCCTAACCAAACTTATTTGTACCCTTTAACACCTGCTAATTGACTCGAGCAAGTGAAATCAATCTTGTCTGTTATCTTTAGTTTTGGGGTGGAAGCTCTGGGTCCTAGAGGCTTTAGCTGAATTGGAGATGGACTGGGTGAACTGGCAGAGGTATTGGTGAACAGGAGATTTCAGGTACACACACAAGTATTTTCAAAATAGTGTATGCATATACTTTATGGGCCAGATTTTAGTACCTACGTGCAGGCGTACATTTGTGCGTGCTACCTGGTGCGCACAGATCTATGCCCAATTTTATAACATGCACATGCAGACATGCGCATGTTATAAAATCCGGGCTCAGCGCACGCATGTTATAAAATCTGGGCTTGGCGCATGCACAGGGGTGCACACTTGTGCACCTTGCGCACGCCGAGCCCTAGGGGAGCCCCGATGGATTTCCCTCCGAGGCCACTCTGAAATCGGAGTGGCCTCGGAGGGAACTTTCCTTCTGCCCCCCCACCTTCCCCTCCCTTTCCATACCTAATCTGCCCCCCAGCCCTACCTAAACCTCCCCTAACCTTTATTTTGGCAGTTGTGTCTGCCTCTGGGCAGGCGTAGGTTGCGCGAGCTGGCCAAGTTCCGGCGCGCGATCCCCCGGCACGATCGCTGTTCCAGAGGCCTCAGTCCCACCCCGCCCCACCCCTTTCACAAAGCCCTGGGACATATGCGCGTCCCGGGGCTTGTGCGCATCGCCGGGCTTTTAAAATCTGCCCCTATATGTAGAGTCCCACTGGAACTCCACTAAGAGGACTCTTCCATCTGTGTAGGTAGAAGAGAGATTTTCTTAGTGGTTTACAGCTCCCCCATGTGGGCTACTGTACTGGCAATGTCCTGGTTCAATAAAAACCAGAGACACCATCTTAGGAGGTGAACTTTTAGTTGGACTTTCTGGAGGCAGGATGATGCTGAGCCTGCTCTTGATTTGACCCTCTTATTTTTGGCAAAGAAAATGTTTGGACTTTATGGCCTGCATTAGAAAGGTAGAATGCGTGCCTTATTCTCATTTTTAGTAAATATTATTTCCTCTTTTTGGAATTTGTGTTAAAGGAAGATTTCACCCACCCTTCTTTTGTTTTGGATATTGAAGACTGGCTTTGTTTGCCGACTACATTTCCATAGCCAAAGGAATTTAGCTACCATCCTTGAGAGAGTTTTTTCCAGAGTTTCAAGGACCCTTCCAACGTCAAACCAGAGGAATGGATCTTCATTTCTTCCTGGTGGGAGGGAAGAAGTAGGAAGAAAGGAGAACTGTGGCCAACGGGGTTTTAACCACCAACAGATCATCAGGATATTCTGGAAGGAGGTTAGATAAATGTGCAAAGTCTGTTCAAGGCATCTGGTTTAAGGTATGAGAAATGGGACTTTAAGTTATGTTATCTAGACCAGTTCAGGTATTATAACCATAATTTCTGGGAGGGAGCTTCAAAACTACCCTTGAGAGAGGGATGGGATAAGGAATGAAAGATCAGATTAAACCACCTTTACAGAGTCACTGATTTATTGCAAGAGGATTATGTAACAGACAGTATTGAGCAAGGATTTGTAGATTATTATTTACTTCAATTTAAAATCGGATAGCAGTAAAGTTATGTCCTGAGTCCAGCATGTTTTTTTTACTGTTAATATTAAAGACTGTGACAACAATGCTCAGGGCTTTGGTGTTATAGAAGGTATAGGCAGGGGCGGCTCATGGCGATCTGCTGCCTGA
This sequence comes from Rhinatrema bivittatum, assembly GCF_901001135.1. Taxonomy (NCBI): domain Eukaryota; kingdom Metazoa; phylum Chordata; class Amphibia; order Gymnophiona; family Rhinatrematidae; genus Rhinatrema; species Rhinatrema bivittatum. The sequence continues at coordinate 285,116,664 of NC_042621.1, forward strand.
GGCGAGGGATGAGATGGCGATCTCCCCCCCCCCCCTTCGACCGCCCTGCCTTCTCCCTCTCCCTCTCCCACACATACCCACATATACACTCATTCACTTCTCTCCCTCTCCCATACACACCTGCACTCTCATTGTCTCTTCTCACCTCGATTCTCATTAGCCACAGGAGTGTCCTCTTTCCCCAGGCCCGCGGGACATGCGCTCCACTTCCTCCTCCTCCCTCAGTAGCATTGGCCCGCACTGCCCTTGTTTTATGTTCAGCACATCGCCAGTCACTGTTGTTCCTCCTCCTTCGTCTTCAGTTTTTTTGTTTTCCCACGGAACAGGATGACACTTCTGCTCGCCTTTCTTGCCGCACAGCACCGGGCTTCACGTTTTATTCCAGGGGAGCACGGGTGCTGATGCTCCTCCTTCTTCGAATGCGTGCAGCTCCAGGCCCTTTCTCTTCTGGCCTTCTGCAGCAGGGCACCCAGAGCTTTTCATTGTTGGCCCGGAGATCCGGCAATTCATTCAGAACTCTGGAGTCTCCGGGCCAAATCCGGAGAGTTCCCAGATATGAGTGTGAGCAGGGACGGATTGCAGGAAAAATATACCCCGGGCTGATATTTTCAACACCAGCCCACAGGATATCTGTGATTCGCTCGTGTGCTTTCTGTGCAGCCCATATTTCAACAGCTCCAAAAACCACACCGTCGACCCTTGAAAGATACATCACGTGACCTGGAACCTGGCAGAACTGAGACAGAAAACCTCCAACAAATTTTGTGTTATATCTTTTTATGCAGCTATTAATAAAATAGGTAGAGAAAGTATGTGTCTTCTTGCATTGGAAAATTTGCGTATACTGAAACATACAGCAGAACTATGTAGTATTTTATGGACTGTGCAACTCCCCCACATAGTTTATATAATACTAGCAAAAGTTTCCACAAGTCCAATTATGCATGTAAATGTTACTGAATATAAGCCTAAGGATATAGAATTGTAATTTCATTCATGCTCATATTTATTTATTTTATTTAAAAACTTTTATATACCGGTATTAGTATGCATACATCATACCGGTTTACAATGTAACTTTAAAGGTAGAAATTACAATGAACAGGGAGGGCGAACAAGGAGGAGTATACAAAGAGCAGGAGGTGGAGGAATTAAAGCAATAAATAAAAACTGCAACGGACTATTTACAGGAATATACAAGGCGTAGGCAAGATACTTGCAGAAGTTGGGTTCCTTGAACTGCGACTCTATGACAAGGCTTCTCAAATGTGGGTAATGACCCCAAATGGGGGTCACAAAACCTTTAGCTGCATCACAAGTGCCTCAGTGCTCTTCAGATGCCAACAGGAGCAGCATTAGTAGTGGAAGACAGCATAGGGCCTGTAAGACAGAACTCACAGGCCCTGCAGCGGCCCTGCTCTAACATGAGTTTCCAGGGTAACAGGAAGTGCTCTGTGAGCAGGGATTTGCCCCATTGCTGGATCTGTGAGCTTGTTTTGGTTCACAGGTCCTTTACTGACTTTCTTATCAAATGCTGCTGCCGCTTGCGGATCACCATCAAGCTTGGGACCAGCCATGAGGGGAAGGAAGGGGAAGGCCGAGTATGTACAGGCTAGTGGAGATTGCCACTTCTTCTCTCTCTGTACCCATCACTGAACCTACCCAAAAGAAAAATGTTGTTCCAGTTATCAGCCTGCTCTCTCTTTCTTTTCACCAATTGTCATCCACTGATGGCCTGGGGCCCAAAGGAAAATGTTGCCGCTGATTTTCGAAGGGAGGATGTTATGGGGGACAGGCTTTTCGAAGGGGCTTCAAATGCATGAGGGGTCTGAGTGTTGGATCTGCTGGCAGGAGGAGATTTGGAAAGGGATCAACGGGAGAGGGTTTGGTTGTGGAAGGTGAGAGAGGGGGGGACAGAAAATTGGGCTATGAAGGAGTTGCTGGAGGTTGAGTGGGGAATGTGAGAGAAGGGGAGGAAGAGAGGTGAGAGGGAAGGGATGGGGATAATAGGAGGACATGGGGATAGGGTGAAGGGGATGACAAGATAAATTGAGGGCTATAAGAAGTGCATGGGGTAAGAAGGGAGGATGCAAAAGGTCTGGAGGGGTCAGAGGAGGATAGATTGGAGACGTAAGAGGAGATCAGTTGGAGAGGCAGATGTTGAGGGGGGGGGTCTACTGGAGGAGAGGAGGTTAAGAGAGAGTCATCTACAGGTGGGGAGAGAAGGGATCAGCTTGAGTGTGGGGAGGATGAGAGTGGTGTGGCAGTTGGCAGGGAATTCCCCCCCCCCTCGCTAATTTGTTATAGTTGTCTGGGGTCATGTGAATTTTCAGATGCTAAAACGGGTTCACATTAGATAAAAGTGTGGGAAGTCCTGTTCTACAGTGCATCAGAGAAATTCACTAATGGAAAATAAACATGGAAATGCTAACAAAAGGCATGGGCTCTCATCATGTTACTACCACTACTTTTATTCTTTTCTGTAGTGGTACTAGATGTTAGCTAGATTTTAGAATGTACTAAAGCCAGATTTGAAAGCTGGAAAAAAATTCCACCTCACTGCATATTTAGATTGCTATTGTCTTCTATAAACACACGGCACAGTGCCGAATGCATGGACACTGCAGGTGACCTGGCGTTCATGCAACCAGAGTCGGGGGAGGTGGACTCACTAGGGGGGCTGGGCAGGCGATGCTACCATCAGGTAGGGCAGCAAGCCTGGGACACGTGGCACACCTTCCACGCAATCCAATGATGTCATCGGGGCAACCTCATGCCTTGGTGACCTCATAGGAGTAATGGCATGACCGGTATGGGGGAGGCGGAACAGGGGGAGAGGCAGGGAATGCTGGGTAGGCCCCGAGAAGGCCTGTGTTTTGCCCATTGCACTTATTTGAATTTGTAGGCAGTCTAGGGGCTGGCCTGGGGGACATGGTGGGATAAGGAAGGGAGCAGCCCGGTACCCCATGCCACTGACACTGCTAAATCCCACCCACCTTCCATTTGGGACTTCATTTCAATGGGCTAGTTAGTAGCGAATGGCGAGTTTCTGGGTGGCTGGTACCTAATGTTTGTATTTATTGATTGTTCCAGTTCTATTGTCACAGCGTTCAGGGTGGGAGTACCAGAGCCTAGGGTGTTTCACCCAGGGATGGGAGATGGTGGGAAGAACCTCAGTAACTCTATCGGGACTCTCTGTCATCAGGATCGGATCACCTCGGTGTGTCAGCAGACCAGATGTCCCCATCGAAATATGGGCAGTGGTCTCATTTGCCTATAGGAGGATTGACTGGTAATGCCCAGATCAGGCGCTTCTCGGAAGGACAGGGACCTTGCTTGCCGGTGGCAAGTCAGTGTCCCAGAGGCGATCCATTAAACGCTAGAATGCAGTCCTTCGCATCTCCTTCCCCCCCCCCCCCCCCCCTAATTGCTATTCAGATAATCCTTATTATGGTTTGGGTTCTTAGGTTTAGTTGCACTGTTGTTTACCATCATTATTCCATTACACGTTCCGAGTATGTGGCTATTATTGTGTGATTCAAATTGTTAAGGGTGGTGGGCACTCCACTTTCCTGTGTGGTGGATACGTCGGGACTGCCCGGGTTACTCGAGTTCACAACCTTAGCCAGAACCAGGAAACTCGAGTGCCTGATACTTGTATGTAACTGAATTTAACAGTTGGAGAAACCAGATGGAAACTTTCTTAACAGTAGGTAAATGGGCTGAACGAAGAAGCTCACAAGAAGTCTATTGTTGCTTCCTTTTTTAAAAAGTGAGTACATTTTGATATCTAAATGTCGGCAGACCCCTCAACTCAGAGATAAAACTCTCGTCTTCCTTTCTGACACAAAAAAAATCACGAGTAAATGCCATTAATATTTGTAATCGTTCTCTAGCCGACGAAAATAAATCATGTTTGCCTCTGAATAATGTGTGCATCCGATGCCAAGTTACTCACAAGACTATAGGCACAGATCTCCTATTTTGCCATTTTTACAGCCTGGCATCTAACCACTGGGTAACGCTGCAAGCAGTAATGAAAACCGGTGAGGTGAGCAGAGGAGACAAGGAGAAAATGCAGAATTGAAGAGCTATAAAAACTGCAGAGTTTAGGTTATTAAGAATCTCTGTTGCAGAGAACGGTTTACATAAAGTTTTAAAGCCCGTAATTCAGATAGTGGAGAGAGATATTTGTGACACTTCAAAGTCCTTTGAATTGCTGTCAGTTTATCTGACTTACAGAGCCCTGGAAAGCTGTTGGGATATAATTTATTTAATATGGCTGTCCAGCTAAGACATGGCCTCTCGTCTGCCTGGCACACCTCCATGTAGGCTATGCTTGCTGGATCTGTCTGCCATTCACTTGATTGACAGGTGGTTAACATTAGCAATCCAGGGCACTGGAAAGGTTCACTGTATTTATAAGATATCTCATTAGTGAGATAGAAAGCCTTTTCACACTGATGCATTGCTGGGTATTTGCTGGCTCTATTTTGTGTTCATCTACATGGAAAAGGAAGAGTTTTCTCCTTATTTGACGCTATAGTATTTAGGCACAGGCTTAAGCCCACGGGAAAAAAACACAGCTCTAAAGCACCTCACAAGAAAATAGATAACTTAACTGTGCCAAAATAATTAAAATAAATTTTTCTTGCTATAAAATATATGAGTCTGAATAAATGTGGTAGAACTGTGGAATTGATCCTGCTGACTGGTGGTTTTGTGTTCTGAAATGACTTACTGTTGGGTGTTATCTACTTTGTGTGTTTTTATTTTTTATTTTTATTTTATGGTTTTATGTATATTTTGTATGTTCTATGCTGCCAGGCTTCTGGGTTTTTTTTTCTTTTTAGAACCCAGCTTTTAATTGTATATTTAAATTTTATTGTTGTATTTTCTCTAGTTTGTAAATTGCTTTGAGCTGTTTTTGAAAGGCAACTCACAAATAATTGATTATTGAGTACTGTGTGCACAGTTCTGATCACCCCATCTGAAAAATAGAAAAGGCGCAGAGGAGGGTGAACAAATAATAAGGGGGGAGAAACAGTTCCCTTATGAAAAAAGGTGAAACAGGTTTGGGTTCTTCAACTTGGAGAAGAGATGACTGAAAGAGAATATCATGGAGGTTTATAAAATCATGAACAGATAAATAGGGAATGGTTATTTACTCTTTCAAACAGTACTAGTTCTAGGAGATATTCCATGAATCTAACTGGTAGCACATTTCAAACAAATCTGAAAATGTATTTTTTCATTCAATGCACAAGCAAGCTGTAGAATTTGTTGCCTGAGAATGTGGTCAAGGCATCTGAAATAAGTTTGGGCAAGTTCCTCGAGGAAAAGTCCCTAAACAGTAATTAGCTGTACAGAATTGGGAAAGCCACTGCTGATCTCTGGGAGTAAACAACAAGGAATGGATCTACTGTTTTCCAGGTACTTCCTAGTGATGCAGATTGGCCACTTTGGGAGCAGGATGCTGGGATCAGTGGACTTTTGTTCTAACCCAACTTGGCACATCTTATGTTCTTATGAATGAATGAAGAATTGATCCATTAATTGATAAATGCTTGAAGCATAATCTAAATCCATTCATTTGGCTTCTTCAGAAGTGACTTTCAGTTGGACTGATGTACGACTGTACGTAGGGACTTTTGTTTTCAGTTTAAACTGATTTTCACCTATAAATTCCCAGATTTGTTTCAAAAGTGAGAACCCACGTTTACATGTCTTCAGCAGCCGCAGAGGCAGCTGGTTCCAAACCTCTCCAAAGCCAATGCAGGCAGAACCACCTGCAGTATTCCAGTCCCTCCCTCCCCCCAAGCAGTGAAAACATCCCTCCGGCCTTCTCCCCGCAGCAGCCATGCTCTCCTACCCATGCACAGATGGGCAGCAGCCCCCTCACCAGAAGACGTTCCTGGGAGGATCCCCTGCTTCTCTGGCTCAGTGCAGATTCAGAGCTGCACTGCAGAGCGCAGGAGCCTGAATACGCTGCTGAAAACAGAGAGAGAGAGAGGTGAGGAGCCTGGAGCCAGCACCATCATAGCCGGTAAGGATGAATACGGTGGGGGAGAGGGGAATCATGGTGGGGCGGGGGAGATAGGGGGATTCTTTGAAGGGGAGAGAGAGAGGTGGATTATTTGGTGGAGAGGGGTGTTTTGAGGAGAAGGGATTCTTGGGGAGAAAGGGATTTTTTGAGAGGAATTCTTTGGGGGGAGAGAGGTGTTTTGGGGTTTTCTTAGGGAGAAAAGAGGGGAAGGAGATTTCTAAAAAGAAGGGAGACTGAAAGAGGCAGAAGGAGAATAGGAGAAAAAGCAGAAATGCTGCGGAGATGGGAGAATGCAAAAGGATCAGAATCTCTAGCAGAGTCATATAGGCGGGTTGAGATGGAATGAGACAGTGGGAGGACCCAATAAGACCTCCTTACAAATAAATAGGTGTTTTTCCCCCATCCTGGTTATGTCCAAAATAAACTCTGATATTCACCAGGAAAAATAATGAGTAACTTTTTTCCACTGATGTTCTCCCATTTTTTATCCTGTCATAATAAACTTTGATAAATTCCCATATAAACAAATAGAAACAAAACATGAGGGGCCTTAATTATATTTATTTTTCCTGAATAAAGCTGCAATATATGTAATTAAAGTTACATTGCAAGGGCTGATCCATGTTTTGTTGGGGCCAGCATGGTTTAAAGATTGATTTCGGCACTGGAAGAATAGGCTTAGCAGATTGGTTTTGGCATTGGAAGAAAAGAGACTAAAATTACAGTTCACTTTCTCAGCTCATAGGAGTTGCACAAAGCGGTGTTCAGAGATGACAGCTTACGATGGCAAACAAAGCCCACAATGTCCAGGTAGCCTGGCTTCTTTCCTACTGGAACCCTGAGTTTATCTTTACTTGGCCCACAATTAAGGATCCTTTGCACCTATCCCATAATCCCTGAAATTCTGGTACAGATTTCTGTTTGCATCACTACTACTTGCAGGCTGTTGTGTGTTTCTGCAGCTCTTCCTGGGAAGAAGTCTCTCCTAATATGACTCCTGAATCCACTCTTTCTCAGCATCCCATTATGATGTCTTATTTCATTATTTGCTTCACTAAAAAAAAAAATAAAGTGTTTTGCTTCTTGCGCATTATCTGTACCTCTGAGGTAGTGGAATATTCCCCTCGACATACCGGCCCGCCTTTCTGTGAGATAAATGTAACCGTGCCAAGGGTTGCTACGAAGGAGTTGAGCTCTGTAATATTCTTCACTCCAAGGAAGTTCAAGCAGCCTGCACAGAGCTGTATGAAAACCTTGCTCTGCAGAGTCTGAAGTTTGTATTATTATCCTCTTCCTTTGCTTTGAAGGATGGGCTAGATGGGGGTGTATGTATAGTGCTTCAGGACACGGCCAAAGAGAGAGTTGAGCTGAGCTGAGCTGAGCTGGGTTGGAGTTTGAAGGTAGAGGAGTATTAAGAGATTCTTAATCCAGGAGTCCTACTTAGGTGGTAAAGTGAAAGGCGAGGTTTGCGAGTGCTAGAGTTAGCTGCCTACACCCTCCCTGCTGTAAAGAGGTAACGTGGATAAAAGCTTTTGGATAAGCTCCTCATGAGCCATCCAGAGGGATTCAAGCCTTAAGAGGAAGAGCTGTTGAACCTTGCGGGGAAGCCCACAGGAGATTATCTCGAAGTCTGGAGCTAAAGTCTGAGACACTGAAGTAACAACTAATGAAAAGTCTGCTTTGTGGGGGTTGAACTGAATCGCATCTGTAATCCTTTTCTTTTCTTTCTACCTGCTTCTTCAGGTTTGGTTCCTCTTATTTTTGGACTGTATCCTGATAATCCGTCTGTGCCTTTTGGGATTTGGGACACTGTTTTTTGGAGTTTGCAATACATTTCTTGTTTCTTTGGAACTACAACTGAGGTCTCCCCTTGGGCCTCCCACAAGCTATCTGGTCTCCATGTGGTGAACTCTGTTGGACTTGGCCCATTCCGGGACTCCGGAAATGTCACTCAACACTTCTGCAGCTACCGAAGGTGGCCTGTGTGAGAATTGGGTTACATAAACAAATTTAGATCCTTAAATCTTATCTCACAGGGCACATGGTGAGAGGCTTGGCATCATTTTTGTGGCTCTTCTCTGGACCCACTCTATTCTATATCCTTATGGAGATGCACTCTCCAATGACTTGTACAGTGGCAGAGAATGATTGTGCGTTGTATACACAATGAAGGGTTCAACCTCATTAAAAATCTTCCCAATCTAATTCTGTCTACAGCCTGCAGATGGTTTGCCAAGCATTGGAAGGGACTAGGGAGTAAAGTGAATAGTAGATATTTTAAAAAGTCATTGTACTTTGCAATTTCTTTGTATTGTTGCATCTTCTTTTTGATCACTCCATAGGATATTTGAAAGATAAGGTCATTAATAGAAAATTAAAAGGCGGTGTAGTCAAGCAAAAGTTCACTCCTGGTCAAAATGTATGTTTCACTAAATCTCTGATTGAACAGAATCTAACACAATCTCTACATGGTACAAAGTTAAAAATTAAAGAAAGAAGAGCCAGAATATACTATCTCAGTCTGATAAAATCAGCAACAAGGAGATAGCGTAAGAAGAAGGTTAACAATACCAAAGATGAATAAATATATGAAATAGGGTGTCAGAAAGCCAGTGATTTCCAGTCTTAGAATAGACTCTTCGGTCTTCTCAGTCATTCAACCATTTTGAATAGAGGTGTGCTTTATAAATCATTTTTCTTGTTATATCTTAACTAGTGCAATTGAAAAACCAAGTGTTAACAATTCTTATATTGAAAAATCCCCCTACATCAGATAATGCTTCAGCATGAGGACAATGAAATCTTGATAACTTATCTGAATAAGGTGTTATGTACTGGTCAAACAGCGGTCTCACGGAAATAATAAATGGAATCCTCTCAAACTGTTGATCTCAAAAGACATTGAATTTAAAGATCAATCAATAAAACTTTAATATCCACCTTCACTGGAGCACAAACAGATCATGATCAGAATTAAGGCCATTGGGTGTAAGAGATTTTAAATGATGAATCCGACACTGTGGTTTTTGCCGACACTTTTAAGGCAGATCACCACCATGCCAATCAATAGCACAATATCTCAAATCATTGAAGGCATGTTGAAATTCCATGTAGCGTGCAACTAAAGGAGCTGTTATGCAGGAATGTTTTAGACAACTTTGATGTGCCGTCATTCTCATGCTTAATGTACATATTGTTTTACCAGCATAGAATTTGTCACAAGGACATTTGATCACATATATCACTTGAGAAGATTGGCAAGTTGTTGAAAAATGTAATTTAATCATCAATTGTGCTAAAGGAAAAACAAGCCTATCAATATGCATAGAGAGACTGCACACACAGAGCAGCTGTCACATAGTTAGTTATTATTATATTTGATTAACAGCATTTCTTCTATGGTTGATGTCTAAGTGTATCAGTCAGAGAAAGCCATATCTGTTTAGAAAAGTCTGACAGAATCAAAATGTCTCACAGACTAAGACCTCGTCTGTAAATGGGGAGCGCAGGCTCACGTTGATGTGTGTGCATCAGCATGTGCCCAGGGATGTGTGTGTGTGTGTGTGTGTGTGTGTGCACCTAATTTTGCAAGTTGGTGTGCCCAACCACACTAATCGGGTTTGGCCGCGTAAGTCAGAGAATTTTATAAATGGCGCACATCCACACCATGACCAGTTTCACCAGTTCATCCACCAGTTTCTCAATGTAGAGCTAGGTCCTCCAAACCTCCCTGGTTTAATAGCCTGCACTTTCCCAGTTACCCCAGGTCTTTTAAACCCCTCAGAAAACATTTTTTTTTTAACTTCCATCTCCTCCATAGCAGAAGTAAAGTTACGTGGCACTAGATCTGAGCACGCGCCCAGTTGCAGAGATAGTGCACAAATCTCTTGGCCCCGCCCCAGAATGCCCATGCCACGCCCATACCATGCCCACACCACACCCCTTTTTTATTCTCAGTGTAATGAGCATGCAAAAGGAGATATGTGTGCATGTAGGAGGATTTTAAATTATGGCAAATGCCAGTAAGCCCTACATGCATGCACATCCCCCGATTGTGTAGCACCGGGCTTTTAAAATTCACCTTTAAATGAGGAAACATAGAAACATAGAAATGACGGCAGAAGAAGACCAAATGGCCCATCCAGTCTGCCCAGCAAGCTACGCACTTTATCCATTTTTTTTCCCCTTTTTCTCTCTCCCACCTGTTACTATTGGCTTCCAGTACCCTCCAGCCCTAATTCCCCTCCACCCAATTTAGAGAGCAGCTTTGAATCTGCATCCAAGTGACATCCAGCTCAATTGGGGGTAGCAACCGCTGCAACAAACTTCTTTTAAAACTGTACATGCCACTGGCATAAGGTAGATTTCTGAATTTCATGAATGTAAGAATGAAAGGTAACAGACACATAATGTACAATTCTTCTTTGGAGGACATAGAAGAGAAAAAGCATTTCCAAAGATAAAATCTGGTTCTCAAATATGCCTCCCATACATAAGAATGTGGATATCAAGAAACATTCGATCATAATCTTAGATTGTTCTTGAAACTCAGATAAAGAAGATCTTACCTGGCCGGCGACGGAGGAGACCACCAGCGCAGAGGGGACAGGGAGGATGCCGCGACCGCATCCCCTCAGAACCGGCTCCCAATCGTAGCGCCGGACAAGTGACCCGAGGCGAGATGACTAGGCCACGCCCATCCCCCAACATCAGTGAGAGCCAGTGAGGCTCAAAGCAGGCGACAGACAGCAGCGTTACACGCTGGGTGTGACACGACAAACGGGCTCTCCCCTTTGTGCACCCCTTAGTGTGATCCCAACCACACCTTAGTTTCTCCTACAACACATCTACGGAATACCACCAAACATGCCTAACTTGATGCCACCATCTGATGGAAGACAAAGAAGTGAGACCACTTCCTCTCACACAAAAATCACAATCCAGGAAGAAAAACATAAATAGAAGAAACAAAGTAAGTCCAAACTTCTCAACATAGCATATAACAACCTTAAGACCTACGCCAAATGCTTAATACTATCCTTCTTACTTTTTAATGCACAATAAATAGTTTAAAAAATGTACATTCTCACAGACTTACTCAGCGATGCAAAACCTGACTTCATAGCGATCATGGAAACCTGGATAAAAAACTGTTACAACATCTTAATTAATCAAATAGAAGACCCGACTTACAAAACTTTCTCAATCTCCAGACCAAAAAAAAAAGGTGGAGGAATTATGTTAATCATTTAAAAAAGCTTACAAATGAAACTAATGTCATCCAAAATATGCTCCCCCTTCGAAATCGCCATTTTGATTCCCCCAAACTACAAATCTGTCTAATATATTGCCCCCCAGGCTCACTTGATCAAAATTGCTCCCCTGTTATAGAATTCATGATCACTAACTTAACAATTAACAAGCCAATCATCATACTTGGGGACTTCAACATACACATGAACACCCTCCCCCTCACAGCCACATGTAAAACAATCACCGACGCACTTTCAACCATGGAATTGGAGCAAATCATCACTGGCCCAACTCAGAAAGCAGGTCATACCCTTGATCTAGTATTTATCAATACTAACACATGGGCAACACACCAAACAACAATAATAAATGAAATCCCCTGGTCTGATCACTCCCTTATCCATTCCACCTTGACATGCAACATAAAACCCACCAGGGATGGAAAAAACATAAGAACAATCACCTACTGACCTCCTTTTGATAGCAATACACTTCAACTAAAACTACTAGAAGAAATTACAAAAATTGATCTAACAAACGCAGAAACACCACAACCTTTTGGCTCAACATCACCAAAGACATTGCAGACAAAATAAACCCAACTATCACCAAGACAATAAAAAAAACGGAACAAAATCAATGGTACAACGACAACATTAGAACAGCCAAACGTGAACTCAGAAAAAAAGAGAGAACATGGCGCAGAAATAAAACTGCCCTTCTACTCGCCACATTCCGAACCCATCTAGCATTCTACAAAAAAATCATTCACAATGCTAAGAAAGATTTCTATTCCAGCAAAATAAACAAATACCAGCATAACCGGCCCCACCACACATGACCAAACCTTAAAAATACCATATAAACTGCCCACAAACTGGTCAAACTTCGACCTTGCCTCCACATTGGAAATTCAAAAAATCATCAGAAATATGAACCCAGCAAACCAACCCATTGAAAGCATCCCCATTCCTTCAATTAAACTGTTTGAAAATACAATAAACAAAATGATCACGGACATTGTCAACCTCTCACTCACGGAAGGAATCTACCCAGAATGCTTAAAATCAGCAATCATTAAACCTAAGAACCTAAGAACATAAGAACTGGGTCAGACCAAGGGTCCATCAAGCCCAGTATCCTGTTTCCAACAGTGGCCAATCCAGGCCATGAGAACCTGGCAAGTACCCAAAAACTAAGTCTATTCCATGTTACCATTGCTAGTAATAGCAGTGGCTGTCAACTTAATTAATAGCAGATAATGGACTTCTCCAAGAACTTATCCAATCCTTTTTTAAACACAGCTATACTAACTGCACTAACCACATCCTCTGGCAACAAATTCCAGAGTTTAATTGTGCGCTGAGTGAAAAAGAACTTTCTCCGATTAGTTTTAAATGTGCCACATGCTAACTTCATGGAGTGCCTCCTAGTCTTTCTATTATCTGAAAGAGTAAATAACCAATTCACATCTACCCATTCTAGACCTCTCATGATTTTAAACACCTCTATCATGTCCCCCCTCAGCCGTCTCTTCTCCAAGTTGAAAAGTCCTAACCTCTTTAGTCTTTCCTCATAGGGGAGCTGTTCCATTCCCCTTATCATTTTGATCGCCCTTCTCTGTACCTTCTCCATTGCAATTATATCTTTTTTGAGATGTGGCGACCAGAATTGTACACAGTATTCAAGGTGCGGTCTTACCATGGAGCGATACAGAGGCATTATGACATTTTCCATTTTATTCACCATTCCCTTTCTAATAATTCCCAACATTCTGTTTGCTTTTTTGACTGCCACAGCACACTGAACCAACAATTTCAATGTGTTATCCACTATGACACCTAGATCTCTTTCTTGGGTGGTAGCACCTAATATGGAACTTCTTTAATGACATAATTAACAGAATTGGATTTAACTTTTTTTTAAATTTTGATCAACAACTTTATCAACAAATTAGGGATATATCAATAAGTGCAGCTTGAAACATCTAATCAAAAAGAGCAACCTAGATCCCGTGAACCTTCAAAACTACCGCCCAATATCCAACCTACCTTTCTTAGAAAAAAATCGTACACTCACAGCTCTCGGACCACCTCGAATTCAACAACATCCTTCACCCTTCACAATTCAGCTTCAGGAAAAACTTAAGCACAGAATCACTACTTCTAGCAGTAAATGACATCATACTCAGAGGATTCGACAAAGGACAAAGTTTTTTATTAATCCTTCTAGACTTATTGGCCGCCTTTGACACAGTCAACAATATCATCCTTCTTAACAGGAAATAGGAACCTCAGGGATAACTTTACAATGGTTTGCAGCCTACCTATCGCACAGAAATTCATATTGCTTTCAAATGTTTTTTGCTCTTAATGCTATAGTTAAGGATTGTTCTCAGTTCTGATGTTTCACAGTTACTTGTATCCCCTGTTCCTTGTATCGCCCCGAGCGAATTTGCAGTTTCATTGTAAACCGGTGTGATATGTATTTTATACAGGAATGTCGGTATAAAAAAGTTATAAATAAATAAATAAATTTCCAAGTACTATACAACAACACCCTCTCGAATAAAGTCAACCTTACCACTGGAATTCCCCAAGGATCTGCCCTATCAGCAAAACTATTCAACATCTACCTTCTACCAATTTGTCCCACTCTCGAAAGACTTGGTCTGATTCATTTCCTATACGCTGACGATATACAAATACTTATTCTTATGGAAATACAAATACAAATTCTTATGGAAATCAAACAATGCTTATCTGCTTTAAAACTCATAATAAACCTCGACAAAACAGAGATAATCATATTACATAGAAAGAACAACAACACTCTCACACAACCACTCAAAATGGAAAACCCAAAATCATCAATCTCCCCTGTCACACATGCTCAAAACCTAGGAATCACATTGACAAAGACCTTTCATTCAAAATCCACATAACTAACAAGATTAAGGATGTATACCACAAACTACTTACCCTCAAACACCTTAAACCTTTCCTTTCACACGATGACTTCAGAACTGTCCTGCAGCTACTCATCTTCGCCAACCTTGACTACTGCAATGCTCTATTACTGGGCCTACCACTCGCAACCATCCGCCCACTCCAAATTCTGCAGAATGCAGCTGCCAGAATCCTAATGGGAACAAAGTTACATGATCACATTACGCCAACTCTTACAGCACTACACTGGCTCCCAATAAAATATCAAATAGACTACAAAGTAGGGATGTGAATCGTTTTTTAACGATTTTAAAAAATCATCAGATATTTTTTAAATCGTCAAAAATCGTTAGAGTTGCGATACAATAGAAATTCCCCCGATTTATCGTGAAAAATCGTAAATCGGGGGGGAGGGCAGGAAAACCGGCACACCAAAACAACCCCTAAACCCACCCCGACCCTTTAAAACGAATTCCCCACCCTCCCAAACCCCCCCAAAATGTTTTAAATTACCTGGTGGCCCAGTGGGGGGGGGTCCCAGCGCGATCTCCCGCTCTCGGGCCATCGGCGCCATTTTGGCTGCCACTAATATAAATGGCGCCGATGGCCCGATAAAAAAAAAACCCACCCGACCCTTTAAAATGACCACCTTAGCCGACCCCCCCCCCCCAAAAAAACCTTTTAAAATTACCTGGTGGTCCAGTGGGGGCGCGGGGAGCGATCTCCCGCTCTCGGGCCATCGGCTACCACTAATAAAAATGGCGCCGATGGCCCTTTGCCCTTACCATATGACAGGGCATCCTTGCCATTGGCCGGCCCCTGTCACATGGTAAGGGCAAAGGGTCATCGACGCCATTTTTATTAATGCAGCCGATGGCCCGAGAGCGGGAGATCGCTCCCCGCACCCGCACTGGACCACCAGGTAATTTTAAAACCTTTTTGGGGGTTCGGGAAGGTGGGGGAGGGTTTTTTGATTATCGGATCGGGCGCAGCTGATAATCAAAAATCAAATCAGGCCGGGCAATAAAAATGTTAAGATTTGGATCGGAACCGGAACCGATCAGATTCCGGTTCCGATTCACATCTCTATTACAAAGTACTAACAATCCTGCATAAACTTATCATAGGACAACAATCCAACTATCTAAGCAAAACCATCGAACTCCATACTCCAAAATGAAATTTACACTCAAAGAATAAAGGCCTCCTAAAAATCCCTCACCCAGAATCACACTACTAAATACCACCCGAGAAAGAGCTATATCCATCGCCAGCCCCTCACTATGGAACTCACTCCCAACTGAACTAAGAAAACAACCCAACACAAAAATCTTCAAAAAGATCTGAAAACCCGATTGTTCACCAAAGTCTATGCAAACTTACACCAACAACCACACTGTCCAACACCATTGCACACCAACAACAAGAAACTACATCCCACCCCATGAACAACGACATCTCTATGACCTCTCGAAATTTTAAGACATTTATAACGAGTTAAAGAGCTAAGTTAACTGCATATTAACTATTTGTCCACCCTGTTTCACTAACTCACCTGTTCGACTCATCCCATTCACTTCCTACCCAACCACCCCACCCTCTAATCCCACCCTAAGTGTATCTGCACATGTTATACCAACTAACCACAATTTAACACGAATGTATAAACTGACTTGACAACTATACACTGTAATTTATCTTCTGTAAACTGTTCTGATGGCAAAACCGAATGACGGTAATCAAATCACGACAAAGAAAGAAAGAACAAAAGTGATGAAATCTAAAGAATTGACTCACCAGTAGACTCTCTTTCAAAGACTGGGGATGAGGACTATCAAAATGTAACAGACTATTGCAGTCCATTGGTTTATGAAATAGAGTAGTTTCAAAACTATTAGAGGTCTTCAAGATAGCTAAATTCAAAAAGATATCCTGAAAAAAATCACTGTCAGCAGTGATTTTTTAGATTAGGGTCCAAATGGTTTAACAAATCAAGAAAAATATCAAATTAGGAACAAAACACTTATTATAGCAGAAAAACGTCATCCATAAAACATTTCTAAACAATCAATTGTTGTTTGAACAGATGATCCAAATGCCATGATTGTTCAAAGGCACCTATATGCAAATTGGCCATATCTGGCACTATAGCTGCGCTTATTGATATATCCCTTATTTTTTTTTAAAGTTGTTGATCAAAATAAAAAAAAAATGTTAAATCCAATTCTGTTAATTGTGTCATTAAAGAAGTTGGAACATTAGCATCATGTCACAACTAATAGATCAGAAGTAGGTTTTCCATTTGAACTATCATATCCTGTGAATCCTATACATATGATAGTATAAATTACCTAAAATACATAAATGGCTTTATGAAAGGGTGTCCCTGAAAACCTTCCTTAACCAGTGCTGGACCAGGTATCTGGCCTTGTCCATCTTAAAAAGCTTAGAAAAACAGGTAGCTCTGAGGGTGGTTCCACTGAGAGCAGAGAGGAGGTTTCTTGCCTTTGTGCCCAGATAACAGCAGAGGAGAAGACCTGAGTATTTGTTTTGAGAGCTTTTGGAGTTATCTATTTTTTAAGCTTGTTGTTTAATGCTGAGCTTGAAAGAGACTTATCCTACCCTCCAGGGGGAAGGTGTTATTTTGAGGAGGACTCTGATTCAGTTACAGGAAGAAAAGAGAGTAGATGTGTACCATGGATAAAGAAACCACTTCTTTCCTTTTCATGATTTTTCTCACGAAATGTGCGATTTTGTCATTCTACCATGGACATTTATTTTAAGTTGAAGTAAAGTCTTTTCAGTTCATCAGCATCATTGGACCCCATGCTTTACTCCAATCTGCCTTTCCTACCAGAAGACTTCCTCTGCTGTGAGTTTACTGACCAGGCATTTTGGGTGTGAGTTGGGGGACCAAGACGGTTGCCCACCATAGCACCAAGGGCCCAGAAGGTTAATCCCCCTTCCCCCCCCCCCCCACACACACACAAACACCAGATGAACCATGGTGTCCCCAGAGGTGACTTATATTTGAAAGTGAAAGAGGCCCAGAACTTTGAGAAGCAACCTGGGGTATTCCATGCACCCTACGAAGGGGGCGTTACATAGAGAGAGCTTCGTGAGTTTCACTTTCTTACTATTACTTAATTTCTCTTCTCTTTCATATTTTGCTTTCAGACTTAGCAGTTTCCTCTTGCTCCATAACGGGACTTTTTCTCCCGTTATATATCACTTCCAGGCATTGCAGCGACAGTTCTTCAGCCGGGGGCCATACATCTGCAGTCGTGGGCATTAAATCTTGTGTCAGCATTGCATGATGACTGTGACTCTTCAAACCCCCCCCCCCCCCTTTCCCTGATGCAGTCTGCAGCTCTCCCAGCTCCGTTCAAGCCAGGACACAGAAGACCAGAACCAGGAATCAAATCCAGACACTTCTGCATGGCAGTACACAGCACTGGCTCTGAGCCACCAGGTTAGCACCACATCCCTGGTTGTTTTCTTATATTTTTGTGTGATTTCATTTGTTGTTGGTTTTTTTTAATGAATAAACATATCATAATTTATACGTACAATACTTTATTAGTAGGCATTTTATTCTTGAAAATGTAAAATGAAATATATGGATAAGATATATCTGGTTTCTGTCACAAGACAATATGAGCCCATATGTGTGGCTTTGCCGTGCATGTTCCACCCTAATTGCAGCCAGTGACGGTATAAATCAGAAGAATTTGTGTAGTGACATTGTAAATTAAAGTCGGAAACAGACATGTAGGGCCTGATTCGTGGAGCTTTTTTTTCCATTGACAAAGAATGCGAGAAAAGCCTTAGACTGAGACTCTTTGTACAGAGCCAAAACCTGTCCTGGTGACCTCTCAGCCAGTCAGGTTTTCAGGATATCCACAATGAATAGGCATGGCATACATTTGCATATAGCAGGGCTCCAGTGCTTGCAGATTTCTGTCAATCATATTCATTGTGGATATCCTGAAAACCCAGCTGGCTGTTGGGTCATCAGTAGAGGTCTGGGAAGCCTTGCCTTGGTTAACAAACCAACACAGTTTCAACATTCCACTTTTAAAGACATAAGCAAGAGATCCTTTGAAAAATATATTATAATCCACTCATGGAATTTAGTCACATATACCTATTATTGATATCCATTATTCAGTGAGCACAGCGGGTGCCGTCTGGTTACTGTCTGCACCTTTACTGATTTCACTATTTCCTTTACTTTATGTTCCATCTCAGTTGGCACTCCTCCCTCCAGAACTTGAACGCTTCTAGGCTTCTTAACAAATACTAGTAAATTTATTAACAGCAGACAATAGCCATTAAAGCTCTCCTCCTGTTCTTCTGCCAAATGCCCAGTATCTTTTTATTGAAAACATTCTGCACTAAAACTGTGATAATACACTGTGGTTAAATATTTAAAATAATTCTCCCTCCCCTACAGGCCCATCTGTACCACCATTTCACACTTAGGACACTTAAGACAATATAAAGAAAAAAACTTTGTAAAAGATTGCATAAAACTTGTATAATACTGTATTTATTTTCCAAGTAGCTACATCGTGTAAGGGTTACAAAGAATAAAATTGAAAATCTTCTGTCCATGCCCTCTGCTGAAGTATATCACTGAATTGTGGGGATAATTACTTTCGGTATATTGTGTACTTTCTTTGCTGCACTATAAGTCTCAAAGGAAAACGAAGGAGTTTTATGGAAATAAACAATTCTAGAAGGCATGATGCAGCTATTAGATTTGAGTCTGTTGGTAATTACATATCAATAGGAAAAGCTTTTGCTTTTAACTTTTTGCGATTATTACTCATACCTTGTGGATTTTACTTACCTCTCAGTGCATTTCAAAGTCTGTAGAGTGTAGTTCAATAGTGTGGATTGTATACAAAGTGGGACTTCCACAGATGCAGATTGATAATTGGCATGACTGATGCGGTGCCAGTCCTAATGGGTCCTTCGAGCAGTCTTCTACTGAGAATCTCATCCCAATTCATAGCAATCAATGATGAAACCCTCAATGAGCTGGAATGTACAGCATACTTTGGTGAAAGTGGAAGTAAGGAAGAGGATGGGAACTACAGTACTTAGCAAACTAACGGAATCCCTGCTAAAACAGAGGATAGTGCCATTTTTGGAATTCATTGGATTACATGATTAGGCAACATGGTTTTATTAGAGATAGAGCTTGTCAGACAAATATGATCAATGTCTTTGATAGGGTGACCAGAAAGTTAAATCAGAGGAGAGTGCTAGATGTAGTGTACTTGGATTTCAGCAAGGCCTTTGATATGGTTCCTCATAGGAGACTTATAAATAAACTGAGTGCCCATGAGCATCCTTAGTATAGGCCCTAAAATGAATGACTGGGTTAGAAACTGGTTGAGTGGGAAGCAACAAAGGGTAGAAATAAATGGAGCTCACTCTGAGGAGAGAGATACTACTAGTGGTGTGCCTCAAGGATTACTCCTTAGACCAATTCTGTTCAACATTTTCATGAATGACATTACAGAAGGCTTATTGGGAAAGTTTTGTCTTTTGGACAATGATACCAAAATCTGCAGCAGAGTGACAGCTAGGAAAGTGTGGAAAACATGATAAGGATCTAGTGAAGCTCGAGTAATGGGCTATTTATTTATTATACAATTCTTTTAGCTCATTTAAAACAAAGCAGTTGTGCTAAGCTGGTAATATGACAACATATAATCTAATAAAATGCATAAACAATACAAATCAAAACGTAACAGCAATAACATAAAAGCAAACATAAAATAAAAATATATAAGAAAACTACACAAAATGCCACAGTACTTACTATTAATATAAATTAAATGAATGCCTCTTGAAACAGTAAGGCCTTCAGCTGTTTATGAAATGAAGGCATATTAGGGTTAATAACTGAGAAATTCCAAGAGCATGAGTCTTAAAGGTATATCTGTTTAATCCCTGATACTGCTAATGAGAAATTGTCTAGGGTCTGGCAGCTAAGATATAATACTAAAAAATGCAGTGTTATGCATTTAGGGTGCAAAAACCCAAGGAAGAGGTTTAGTATAGGTGGTGAAATATTTCTAAGTTTGAAAGAAGAATAGAATCTGGTAGCGATAATATCTGATTATCTTAATTTGACCAAACAGATAGATAAGGTGACAACAAGTGTCAGAAAGATATGTAATCTTCTCTTGGTTTGGGCATCTCTAATGCAGGGGCTACAGTAAAGTCACAGGGCCAATATTTCATTCCCAGATCATTCAGAGATCTGGGAATGAAATATTGGCCCTGTGACTTTGCTGTAGTGACTATGTAATAGTCCATACCACTTAGGGCCATGGAGGCTTGGACCTCCTTCCTGCCAGTGAACCCCAGTACCCAGGGCTGAAGTCTGATGTTACCATGTTACTTTTAGCCACTCTCCAATTAGTACTCACTGATAAATGTCTTCAACAGCTAGGAATCATATGAAGAAACTTATACAGCAGGTTTAGATGGTATTCAATAAAAAAATAGGTCTACTTTAACTTAAAGAAAAGAAATCATGCCAAAATGGCAAACATCATCAGCAGCAGCAGCAAGAGAATTACACTCTCCAGTGTTATGATTCTTTATCCATTGTACCTTTCCCTTCTATGCTTCTCCTTCGATCTGAAATAGTGTTCATGAACACTTCCCTACAGAGGGTAGGGAAATCCTCCTTCTTGATTGGCATAGGCTGGGAGATAAGAAAAACTTGAAAAAACTCTCTCCTCTCAAACTTTTCACAAAAATTCCATTTGTTTAGTCCCACTGTTAACCAGTTGTAGGCCAAACAGCTGCAATCCAGTCCTTTAGAGCAGAGGGATAGTGCCCTAATGATGGAACCTGGACAAAAAATGTCTCCAACAATTCACCCAACTCACTCCAATAAGAAAATGCACTTTTTTTTTCAGTCAAGGCAGCAATGTTGGGTCCATGAGGGGTCCTTGCAACACTCTCCCTTTATGTGGGTTATGGAGCCTCCTGGAACAAACCCAAAAACTTCCTCTCTCAAAACTGTGAACATCCAAGCAGCACCCAACTGAACCAGAGACCAGAAAATTGGCTCTGAGAGGGCTCAACCCAATGTTTAGAGGGGAGCAGGACCATTCCCAAAATAGGGAACCTTCCAAATAACTAGGGAGGAATTCAAAATGCAAAAAAGCCCCAAAACCTGTCACAAGAAGAAAGTTTAGTAAGGGTTGAGAAGCTACCATCACAGATGCTTGTCTGCATTGGAAGAGGAATGCTCAGTAAGAAAAAAAAGGAGGTCATATTGCCCCTGTATGAGTACCTGGTGAAGCCTCATTTGGAATACTGTATACAGTTCTGGAGACTGCATATTCAAAAGGATATAAACCAGTTATTGTCAATCCAGAGGGTGGCTACTAAAATAGAACTGCATTAGCACTGCCAAGAATTGTGATTTTGTAGGAACCCATGTTCAGTGTCCTACTACCAAGATACTGAAGTGTAGGCTATTTTTCTAACTGTTCAGTTCATTAGGGGAAATCAGAACAACTTGGAAAAACAATGAGCCTATGAAGATCTTACCACATAATATGAATCCTAAAAGGTAAATAGGATCAGATAATCTCTAGACCAATTCCAAAATGGTGCTGTTTCCTTGCCTGATGTATTACCACCACTACCACCCTAATTAATGCACTATACTTCATTATTCATGGAGAGAACTAATATTGTATAAGAACCATCAACTCTGGTCCACAGAGAAGTATGGTTTTTAGAGTATCCACAATAATTATTCATGAGATACATTTGCATAATATTTTTAGTCCAAGAACCCTGTTATCTGGCATAGTTTGGCTATCATAAAAACCAGCCGTGTTTGTTGGGCTTGGAGGATCAAAGCTGAGAAATCCTAATATATTCTATCAGCATGAAAATTTGTAACAAAACCAAAATATGTGTTGGGTTCAAATTCTATCCTCACCATTCTCAGAGGGTAATTTTTAATGGTACAAGATCGCTTAAAAGTAAACAATGCAGTTATCAATATTAAGATTTAAACATGAGGTGATATAATGTTCAAAAAATGGATCCATCTTTGTTCATTCTGCATTAAAAAAAATGGGAAAAATGGTCTCCACGAGGGAAGGACTAACTCTCCTCAATCACCAAAAAATTGTAGGTCATCTATTACATGTTGCGCTTCCTGCCAATGTTTTACAAGGGGCACATTCTCTTGATTTGAAAGCAAACAAGAACAATGTTCATAAATGTGTGTGTGAATACTATGAGTAGTTTTCCCCACATATAGTAGCTTGCATGGGCATTGAATAATATATTAAACTCAACACGATATCAATATGGAAATGCCTTTAAATTGACTCTGAAAACTACAACAGAATCCCAATATTCACATATACCTAATGTGGGTTTACACGACATTCATAACGTTCTGCAGCATTTTGGGCATTACTGCTCCATTATTAAACCGCTAAAGGGCCATTTTTAATCATTGGTCGTATTCAGCCCTGCACTCAAATATATTTTTTATTCTTTTTCTATTTGCTTTTTTTCTTTTTTTGAATATGATAAAAATCAGTATTGTATAAAGATCATAGTGCGTATTAAATTCAGGGTTCTTGCCTTTCACCAATATCACAACTCTATTTGGTTTAAATTCAGGTACTTCCCTTGAGTAGATAACGGAGCTCAATCCAGCTCTGTTCGGTTTGGATTCAGGTATTTCTCTTGAGTAGATAGCAGAGCTCAGTCCAAGATGATCACGTTTCGCGTCCCAGCTGCCTCAGGGACCTCTCTGGTATCTGGTTTGTGTTCCGGTACTCAGGTTTCAAGAAAATGAAAGGAACAATCTGTTGCGCTTTGACAGCTTTCACCCCACTGTGTTTAAAAAGAATTTTCCAGTGGGACAATTTCTGAGACTGCGGCGCTTATGCATGGATAAAACCGATTTTAAACATCAGGCCAAAGGTATGGCCAATCGGTTTACACAGGGAGGCTATCCCGTATCCCATGTGAAGAAAGCATATCGAAGGGCACTGTATGCGAACAGAGACTATTTATGAAGGGAACACCAGCAGAGACAACCCAACGATATAGTCCTGAGACACACCATGAAGTCTGCTCATATAAGCCAGGTCATCCGTGATCATTGGAAAATCCTACAAGAAATATATCTGATCTTTAAAGATCCAATATGATTTGTGTACAGTAGGGGTTCTAATGTTAAAATCATGTAGTGCATGCTAGTATAAAAGTTTCTATTGTACCCCTATTAATGATCGAATGTAAGGGCTGCAGCCTTTGCACATTGAAATCACCAAAGACCACCATTCGATCAGCTACAGGTCACCAAATAACCTTACCAGAAAAACTTTCATGCCAGGACAGCTTTGTAGTATATGCAATTATTTGCCCTTGCAAGTTAATATATGTCGGGATGACCAAGAGGCTAATAAGACCAGGTTAACTGAACACAAAAGCTGCTTAAAAACTTGAAAAATGGAGGCTCCACAAGTGTCTCATTTCCTTGAACATCAGCATAGCTTTGAAGACTTAAGATGGACTATCTTAGAATACATCCCCACACATTGGCATGGAGGTGACAAGATGAAGCAACTTCGACAACATGAACAGCGTGGGATCTTTCAATTTCGCACAGTCTCCCCCTGTGGGCTCAACCGATAAATAGAATGGACACAGTTCATGTGAATTCATTCCTGAACCTAACAATCTCAGTTTAAATTATCTGTGTACAATCATGAGTAGTCCGCCCCCAGATCAAATCACGGGCATGCGTATAAATGCAAGGTAAAATAGATAATTCAAATAGATAAATATAAATGCAAGGTAAAATAGATAATTCTGACTCTTCCAGATTAAAGCACCAGTAAGCTTTAACCCGCACGCACTATGTTATCACTTTGTTTTTATTTATTTCCTGCTTTGTCTTCCTTCCAGCTTCCTGCAAGCTTCCAAGTTCCCTTACCCTGTTGATTGTAACTTTGACTCATTCCTACCTATTGTTTACCTTTCGTTCTCTTGAATTGTGACCCCAGTTATATTCTTGTTTATTGTAAACCGATCTGATATGGTTATTTACTATGAAGGTCGGTATATAAAACTGTTAAATAAATAAATAATTCAGTAGGAGGTATCTCCAATGCCGCGAGGACGTAATGAAAATGTTCATGGACGAGTAAGTCCATTCCTGAAAAGTGAGTACCAGAAAGCAGAAATCCCATGAATGTGGTTGTGATAATGTTTTTGTTTTCTAGAAGAAATATGAATAAAACTGAGAATAATCTCTTGAAACCTGAGTACCGGAGCACAAACCAGATACCAGAGAGGTCCTTGAGGCAGCTGGGACGCGAAACATGATCACGTTGGACCGAGCTCTATCTACTCAAGAGAAATACCTGAATCCAAACCGAACAGAGCTGGATTGAGCTCCGTTATCTACTCAAGGGAAGTACCTGAATTTAAACCAAATAGAGTTGTGATACTGGTGAAAGGCAAGCACCCTGAATTTAATATCACTATGATCTTTATACAATACTGATTTTTAACATATTAAAAAAAAAGAAAAAAAGCAAATAGAAAACAAATCAAAAATATCTTTGAGTGCAGGACTAAATACAACCAATGATTAAAAATGGCCCTTTAGCGGTTTAATAATGGAGCAGTAATGCCTGAAATACTGCAGGGCATTATGAAGGTCATCTAAACCCACATTAGGTATATGTGAATATTGGGATTCCGTTCTAGTTTTCAGAGTCAATTTAAAGGCATTTCCATATTGACGTCATGTTGAGTTTATTATCTTGAAATCGTCAAATTTCTAAAGAGTATCATTTATTATATTGAATAATATATACCACAACTTTGGTATATCCATTTTAACTGAAAGGGCTTCTTAAACTTGGGATGTGACAATTGATATGCTTTACAGTGACCACATGGGAAGTGGCCTGAGGGTGTGAAGATAGTGGGAGGAACCTTCTTTTTAATTCCAAGGAGACTAATTTATCTCGTAAGTTCTGTCCACGTTTGAATGCAATTTGAAGATGCTTCTGGAACACTGAAAAAGACTGTAAACTAAACATAATCAAAGTCGGCAGATCCAGGACCAAATATGTTGACGTACTGGTAAGTAGGGGAGAACACAAGTTATCACATCGGCAATAACAGGAGAAAGTTTTGCAAAAAGAAGGTCTCAGTTGATGTAACGTGCATGCTTACAAGCGTGTTTTATAATTCTAGAGGGATAGTCATGGTGTGAAAAATTAAAAGTCATCATCTGAGCCTAGGAAATATGTTTTCTTTTAAGTGATCTTGTATCTAACCCATGTGGCACACATTTTCCCCTTGTTTTTTGTTTCCTTTGACTTCATTCTCTAGCATAAAAAAAGTAACTCAGAACATAGTATTTCCTTTCAATTTTATATTTACCTTTTTTGTTTGAATACAATCCTTTTCTGTTTTGACACATTTACTCTTTGTTCTGACAGACTTGTTTTACAGTATACACATCATCACTTGGGCAGGCCTATTTTGACAGACAGCTGATATCATGTGGTCACAATTTTGGCGCTGTTTGTATCTCTCAAACAGGGTATTTAAACCCACCTTGTAAGCTCTGTTTTTTCCCGATGTATCACCTTTATTTACCAATGGCAAATGATTGGTAGGCTATTAGCTATGTTTCTCGCAGATACAGTTTTTGATTTTTATTGCATTCAGCTAGTTTTGCAATTACATAGCGTTTTATGCCTATGACAGATTACAAAGACTGTTCTAATCTCTGAATCCAGATTACTTTTAAAACCTTTGGTAAGTCATTGAAGTTCATTTGAAATTGTATCTTTGTGTTTCCAATGCCATGTTGTCCCCTTACAACAGTATGTTATTTGTTTTGATTTATATGTGTACACAGGAAAAGTGCAGAAAGCACATGTAGGTCCGAAGCTTTGAATATACAAACTCATACGAATTCTGGTTTAAAGATATCTGTCCCTCCCGATGCAGCCTGACGGCGAAACACGGGTCCGTGTCGGGGGACCCGCTCAAATGCTATTATAAACCCAGTGGAGCTGCCATATAAGAATAACTAATAAATTTGCTGTTTGAATTGATAAACCTTCGGACCTACAAGTGTTTTCTGCACGTTTCCTGTGTAAACTTTTATTGCTGAGTGCAGCTCCTGCTTTTTGTGGTATTTGTTTTGATTTAGATATATGGTCCCTTCTGACACAGTTTTGCTACAAAACACGGTCCATGATGAGGGACCATTTAACTTATACTGAAACCAGAATATCCTATGATTACATCAAAGAGAAGTTAAATAACTGGTGATATTTGATTAAAAAAAAAGGACATCTGAAAATTTATTTGCCATGTCTTTTGACATTTTGAGAGAAATACCCATGTCAGAAATGATATTCAAAGGTGATGATTCTGCCAACTGAAACAAATCTGAGTAAACCTGTAAGATGCACTAGGACAAATTGACAAACTAAAGAGTAGCACATCTGCTATTAGTAATGTGTAAAGTACCATTAAAATTGTTTATGGAATTGAAGGGCTGCCAATATAAAACCAATGTTTAAAATGGGCTTGAGGGATGATCCAGGCAATTACAGACAGTGGGTCTTACATCTGTGCCAGGCAAAAAGGTAGAAACTATCATAAAGAACAACATTGCTGTACATATAGATAGGCATAGTTTAATAGTTGAAAGCCAACATGAATTTAGCCAAAAGAAGTCTTGCCTCACCAATCTGCTACATTTTTTGAGGGTATAAATAAACATGTGGATAAAGGTGAGCCAGTTGACATATTGCAGGGTTTCCCAAACCTGTCCTGTGGACCCCACAGCCAGCTGGATTTTCAGGATATCCACAATGAATATGCTTGAGAAACATTTGCATACCATGGGGACTCAGTATATGCAAATTTATCTCATGCATGTTCATTGTGGATATCCTGAAAACCCGACTGGCTGTGAGGTCCCCAGGACAGGTTTGGGAAGCCCTGACATATTGTATCTAGATTTCCAAAAAGCATTTGACAAAATCCCTCATGAGAGACTTTTTAGGAAATTAGAAAGTCATAGGATGGGGGCAGTATCCTATTGTGGATTGTGAATTGATTGAAAGATAGAAATCAGAGAGCAGGGCTAAATAATAAATTTTACCAATGAAAAAAGGTGAGTAGTGGAGTACCCCAGGGATCTGTTCTATGACTATTTCTTTTTAATATATATAACAAGCTATTATAAACTAGGTTCCATCCCCCACAAGCTTATCATTTGTTGGAGCCTTACAATGTGGACTGAACTGCATCTGGATCTCAGTGATGTATTTTGTGATCTGCCCAAAAGAAGTTTTCAACCCTGCAGAGAATGCAAGTCACTGCAGCCAAGGTGAAGGAATATAAAAATATGTTAAAATGCCCTGTATGCTCTCCTGTGAATAAAAAATGTTCTGCAACAACCAGCATCTGCCCTCATAATATTAGTAAGTGGGGAAAAGGGCTATACTGTTTAGCCTGCCAGGAGAACAGCACTATATAGCCAGCAGAAGAGAAAGCCAAAGGAATGTTGACAGACTATTTAAGGTTGAAAAGGCATAATTTGGCTGGCCCTGTCTGTGTTTAGGGCAGGTACAGACAGAGGTTGGAGTAAAGAACCAGGAAGAGAGGAGTGCATGGAAGCTCTGCAATCAGTTCTTCTTCTGAAGAGCTAATTATTGAGAGGAAGAAACAGAAGTCTTCACTTTGAAGAAATAGAGAGCCAGACAGCTGTTCTTATTTCATAGCCAAGCTACTTATAAAATCCAAAACAAGGCACAGAGGAGCCAGAAGCTGAAAGACTGAGAGACTTTCTTCCTAGAGATATCCAGACCGAGGAGCACATGGCTGGTCACGCTTCTTGGAGACTGAGTTAAATAATCTAAACTTTACACAGAGAGTATCTTAGCAGAGGAGGGTGAAGGGTTATTTCCTTGCTTTTTGTCACAAATTGAGTATCTCATCTTAACTGCTTCATCCAAATTCAAGCATAAACCCTTGCTAGCAGGTACTTAGAAAGAAAAACTGGTGGACCGAAGTCTTTCTGTAAGAGACTGAAACCAGGCCAGCTTTCTGTTTAATACCAAGTAAACCATTTTGGGAAGATCTCCAGGAGATAGAGACCTTTCACACACTGCAGTGCTCGTCTATTTGGTTTGTCATCTAGCAAGCTCCACCATCAAGAGGGAGTTCTTCATTTTCTTGATTGTCTTTTCCATACAATTTTGTGTTTGGGACACAGTGCATCCTTTACAAACTAGTGACATCGGGGTGGATCTGTTTCCCTTCCCCTTTTTTGAGTATTCAGGATAAAGAATTTTTGAATGTTGTATACTTCACTGCATTCTCCCCTCCCCCCCCCCCCCCCCCCACGCCTTTCTCTATTAACATTCCCTTTTTTTTTTTTTACTATCCATATGTGTATGTTGGTTGCCCTGGCTAGCAGGCCTTAACCAGTTTTATTTTTGAATTTCTTGATATAAAATAAGAAAACTACAAGTTTATATTATACTTCACTACTGTGAATTTTTCCATTTAATGTTCTAGTTGAATTTTCTGTCTAGTTACATAATACTAGGAAAAGGGTTAATTAATATTTATTCTGGTGTGATGATTTTATCTGGTCTGTGGTGCCACAAGTGAGAGGTTGTTTTGGAAGGAGACAGACTTGTGGTATTGAGATGACAGGGACCCTGTTTCATCCCCCACCTAGGCTGCTAACTCAAAGATAAATCATATTAGAAAATATAATTTATCATATGGTACTCCCCATCCCAAGCATAGGGGTAATTCATAGTCCAGACCAAGGGAGGGAAGCCACATATATTTATAAACAAACTTGAATTGGGGACAATGAGTGAGGTGATCAAATTTGCCAATGACACAAAAAACCTAGGTATACTCATAAACTCTGATCTTTCCATGAAGCAACATATCTCTTCAATTACCAAAAAGTCATTTTACAAACTACGGCTCCTAAAACATCTTCGACCACTGCTATTCTATCGTGACTATCGAACTATTCTTCAATCCCTAGTCTTCTCCGGTCTCGATTATTGTAATGCTCTTTACCTAGGACTACCAGACTCTTCAGTATACCCCCTTCAATTAATTCAAAACAGTGCAGCCCGAATTCTAACAAGAACACCTTTACATCATCATATCACTCCTATTCTTCAATCTTTACATTGGCTCCCCATAAAATTCAGGATAAAATATAAAATTCTTTCCACTATTCATAGCCTAATCCATAACCCAACTTCCACCTGGCTCTGCTCATTACTACGGATTTACAAACCAACAAGACACTTAAGATCACTTACCCAAAATCTTTTAGACATTCCCTCACCTAAACAAGCCAGATTAGACGTCACCAGAAAGAGAGCTTTCTCAGTAGCCGGTCCCATCCTTTGGAATTCACTCCCAAACCCACTCCGATCTATATCAAATCCGTCTCATTTCAAAAAATCACTCAAAACACATTTGTTTCAACTCGCATTTCAAACATCCACTCAAGAACAAGTTTAATGCTCATCCATCTATTTCCATATTTACCAGATTCATCTCATTCCTTTCCCTTTACCATTCCCATACTCTCCTCCTACTAGCTACATTCCATTTTTTCATAGCCCCCCCTCCCCCCCTCCTTTCCTTCCTTCCCCTGACATGAAATCCATGGCAACATATTTTTATTACTTTGTTTTTAAGTAATTAATTTGATTTATTTTTTAAGCTAATTTCTTAGCTATTGACTAATTTTTGTATATTTTAACTTATTTTTAATTTGACTTTCTTTGATTAATTTTATTTCCATTATGTAAACCGTTTTGACAAAAATCTCTTTTATAAAACGGTATATAAAATTTTTTAAATAAATAAATAAATAAATATTGAAAGTTGTTAAATCACATGAAGATTGTGAGAAATTGGAAGAGGACCTTGCAAAACTGGGAGACTGGGCATGCAAATGGTAAATGAAATTTAGTGTAGACAATTGCAAAATGATGCACTTAGAGAAGAGTAACCCAAATTATAGCCTCATAATGCAAGGTTCCACATTTGGAGTCAACATTCAGGAAAATGATCTAGGTGCATTGTAAATATGTTGAAATCTTCTGCTCAGTGTGCAGCAGCAGCCAAGAAAGCAAACAGAACGCTAGGAATTATTAGGAAAGGAATGGAGAATAAAACAGAGAATATCATAATGCTTCTGTATCGCTCCATGGTGCGACCTCGTCTTGAGTACTGTGCTCAGTTCTGGTCACCACATCGCAAAATGATATAGCAGAATTATAAAAGGTACAAAGAAGGGTGACCAAAATGATAAAGGGGATGAAATGATTCCTCTATGAGGAAAGGCTAAAGAGGTTAGGACTCTTCAACTTGGAGAAGAGATGGCTGAGGCGAGCTATGATATGATATGATAGAGGTCTATAAAATGAGTGGAGTGGAACTAGTAAACGTTAATCATCTTTTTACTCTTTCAAAGAGTACAAAGACTAGGGGAGACACAATGAACTTACTAGGTAATACATTTAAAACTATTAAGAGAAAATATTTTTTTACTCAATGTATAATTAAGCTCTGGAATTTGTTGCCAGAGGGGTGGTGAAAGCTATGGGGCAGATTTTAAAAGGGTTACGCGCACTGAGCCTATTTTGCATAGGCCCGGTGACGCGCGCAAAGCCCGGGGATGCACGTATATCCCGGGGCTTTGTGAAAGGCGGGGCAGGGAGGGGGCAGTCTGGGGGCGGGGCGGGGCGTGTTGGGGGCTTAGCGAGGGCAGGACTGAGACCTCCGGCACAGCAGCCGTGCCGGGGGATTGCACGCCGGCAGCCGGCCCGCAGGCGAAACTTACAAAATAAAGGTAGAGGGGATTTAGGTAGGGCTGGGGGACGGGTTAGATAGGGGAAGTGAGGGGAAGGTGGGGGTGGGGGCCGAAGGAAAGTTTGGAGCGGCCTCGGAGGGAACGGGGAAAGCCATCGTGTACCCCTTTAAGTGCGCCGACCCCGGATTTTATAACATGCGCGAGGCTGCACATGCATGTTATAAAATCAGGCATACATTTGTGCACGCCGGGTAGCGCGCACAAATGTACCCCATGCGCGTATGTTTAAAAATCTCGCCCTAAATATATAGCTGCATTCTAAAAAGGTTTGGGCAAGGGAAACAGATCCACCCCAATGTCACTAGTTTGTAAAGGATGCACTGTGTCCCAAACACAAAATTGTATGGAAAAGACAATCAAGAAAATGAAGAACTCCCTCTTGATGGTGGAGCTTGCTAGATGACAAACCAAATAGACGAGCACTGCAGTGTGTGAAAGGTCTCTGTCTCCTGGAGAGCTTCCCAAAATGGTTTACTTGGTATTAAACAGAAAGCTGGCCTGGTTCAGGAAAAGAACATAAACAATTTTTAAGGTGGAGTTGGGAAAATCCACTGCTTATCCCTGGGATTTGCAGCAGGGAATCTTGTCTACCCCTTGGAATCCTGCCAGGTACTTGTGACCTGGATTGGCCACTGCTGGAAACCGGATATTTTGGTCTGACTCACTATGGCAAATCTTATGTTCTTAAGTTCTTCTGTCTTAGTTCTATGGGAAAACTTTAAAAAACTTCTCTCTTAGGTGCAAAATCCTTGGGTCTTATATAACCACAGACCTTGTACCTATTTTTCAAAGGGAAAGCATGTGCATACTTTCGCTTTGAAAACTGCCCATAAGTGATAAGGACTCATGGACTTTGCACTTGCTTTTTCCTTTGGCAGATTTTTGCTGGAGTACAGCATGGGTGTATTTGAGAATTGCATGAATGTGCATATTTTACCTTCCCCCCCCCCCCCCCCCCCACCACCGTTGGGATCCCTTCCCTCAATCAGGATAAAAGCCCTTACGCGATGGAACCTCGCCATTTCTTTTAACTGGATTAAGTGTGGGCGTTTGTCAGACAGACAGGTTTCCTGCCCTCCCCGTGCACCTTCCTTAACACTGCTCTCTCCTCCCAAGACAACTTTGGCTTCCTGACCAAATTTAAATTTTTTTG
The DNA here is from genome assembly GCF_901001135.1 of Rhinatrema bivittatum. Taxonomy (NCBI): domain Eukaryota; kingdom Metazoa; phylum Chordata; class Amphibia; order Gymnophiona; family Rhinatrematidae; genus Rhinatrema; species Rhinatrema bivittatum. Next base: position 285,149,042 of record NC_042621.1, read on the forward strand.
TTTAATGAGGTGATTTAACAAAACTTAATGGGGGAAAAAAAAACAATCCTTAGATAAATCAGGCCCATTGCATGGAAGAACTAAATTGTTGGGGACCCCAGTGTAAGAGAGAGAAAATCCTTGCACTTTGTACTAGATTATGTTTTTCCATAGTTTAACAGTTTTGCCAAAATTAGCCAATCTGTACGGTATCCTACACTACAGGGAGGTTGTATAATCCGTGTAGGCCCCCATAAGATCCCTTCTGTATCTCGTGGATCCATCTGCGTGCTTCTGGAGTGGAGAGAAGCTGTTAAGGCCAGCACAGGAGCTTTTATTCCCTGCACTGTAGTTGTTTAATTTTCAGATGAAAAAAAAAATTGTTTGTAACCACAGAATCAGGGAGCCCAGGCTAAAAGAAAAGATGGAACCAGCGGACTTCCAGAGGAAGCTCCAGATGCAAGAATTTGTGAAGCTAGTCACAGCAGCACTAGAGGAACAACACTATCAGCGTCTACATGCAAAAATCTTTGACTGCCTCAACATGCGAGGGATCCCAATGTATATTTACTTCTTACATAGATATCAATTAAGCTCAGCAGGCTTAATGTAATTGTCTTTTTCATTATTATCCCTTAAAATAAGGTCAAAAAGTATGTGCACACACTTCCATCAGTAAACATGAACCTCGATGTACCTTGCCATCAAAGAGTCGGAGCACAAAAGCAAAGTCACAAGGCTCAAAGTGATGGATCATACATTTTTTATAGGTCCCGTCTCTCACAATTAATGTCTGTAATGGTCTCTCATTCATGTACGCTGCCTCCAGATCTGTGCAGAGGGACAGGATCGCATGAAAGGCACCGTGGACATTTCAGACTCTTAGAAACCGAAATGACTTCTCCTCCTGTACCCGTTCCATTGCTGTTTAATTAGAAAAGTGCGTCGTCCAAGGCATCACAAAAATGATCAGAATAATACCCCAGGCACTTTAAACAAAATTAGCCCGTTAAAAACCTTTCCTTTGAAAAAGCTAGGATGGATAATTATCATAAGCTTCATATGGGAGACTGGAGTTCAGTCATAGAGGGGACAATAATCTAAGTGCCGGGGGGTGGGGGAGGGAAGGGTCTGCAAGCTCTTTTTCCAAGGGAAAATCCCCGTGGACTTTCCCTCTGAAAATGCAGGCAGCCATGGCAACATCTGCACCTGCCTCGAAGCAGCTGCAAAAGCATCAAAGAGAAAGTTACCCGAGAGGCTTTCAGAGCGAAAACCCCGCACGCCACCCCTGGCCTAACTGCACCCCTTTATCGCTGCGAGCAAAGGCGCCCACCTGCTGGCCAAGCTGGTTATTTTTATCTGCAGTCGAGGAGGAGGAGGGGGACCATTAACTTTGACCTGTGGCAGTGATTCTGATTATTGCTTTCCCCGGCAGCAATTTTCAGTAGCCTGCCCAGATGTAAATATGGAGGACTGAGAAGCAGGGAAGCCAAGGGTCAAAAACCCTGCTTCTCCCACCGATGCTCCTTGTGACCTTGGGAAAGTCATTTTGCTCCAGGTCCCAACACAGGACTTCATTTACTAAGCATTTTTCCCCATAGACACAAAATGGGAGCACAGCCTTAGTAAATCAAGCCCTTAGATTGTAAATTTCCTTGGGGGCAGGGACCCGCCTAATGTACTTGAATTGTAACTCATCTTGCGCACAGGCTTAGAATGGTGAGTAATTAAATCATAAATTCAAATACACAGGCATTGTGTACACTCGTATTTTATAACAAATATTCAAAAGTGAATTTCCCTTTGAAAATGTGTTAAGGATATTTGTGCATATAAACGTATTTGTTCGGCTAAGTTTGGCACTTAGCCGGACAAGTGCTGGGATTTAAAAATCCCACAGTTTTGACTGCCCCCGACAAGTTACCTGGCTATGTCAGGGGCAACTCGAGGACATTCCGGGATGGAGCACCATTACCTGAGTCAGCCTGAGAATTCCTATTTCAGAGTTATTTGGCTAAGGCAGCCGATAGAGCAGTCCTCATGTTAGCCAGTGAAACTTATCCAGCCGGCACCGGCAAATAAATCACCCAGCTCAGTTATCTGGATAAGTTTATCCAGCTAACTTTCCAAGACGGCCAGTGGCTGAGTATGGGCCTTTCTGTGCCCACATACTTCACACACACTGTTTCCGGAGGCAAAAGAACATGAGTGCGTTTGAAAATGCAAATGAACTCTAACTGGGTCATTTTCAAAGCAAAATGTACATATATGCTAAAATTGCCACAATACTATCTTACATTTTTTATTTACATTTTCCTTTCAAAATCACCCTGTAACAGTTTACTCCTCCAACCTAAACACCTACTTCCCCCTAGGAATCTCTCTTTTTAATCTAACAGTATGAGTGTTGTAAAAGTCTGCACATATTCTTAAGCCCTCTCTGAAGGGAGCAATTTTCAATCAGAGGAATCTAGCCTGGTATCTCCTTAGTTTCCCTTAAATGTGTCCTCATGAAATACAGCATTCAGCACCATTTGAAAGCCAGTGTCACTACAGGCTTAATAATGTTTTTGTCAGACAAGGGCTGTAGAAAACATCTAGATGCGTTAAGGTCTGTAGCATTCTGCTTCCCAGTTCAAGGTTAAAAAAATATTTTTAGAATTAACTAATCTGCATATTAACTGCAAACAGAAATGGCCTAATGGGTGTTTGCTTATGTCAGTCACTAAGATTTCACGTGAAGAGAACCTGAAGCCAATTCATTATTATGAACATGTCATCACTGCATTGTAGGATAATTAATATTCTAAGAAAAGGGATTAATATGGTCCCTGAGATTAACAGAATGCTGTTTAACCCACAGGAGACTATTTAGAGCAGCTGTTAACTAACCGTATCAGGTCAAGTAAGAACCTAATTGACTCTTGCTTGTGCTATTTGAGCTCCTAATAAAACATTTTGTGCATCGGTGGTCTCTTTAAAGCCCTCGCGAGTAGGTCTAAGCTGCAAAGTGGTGGAACACAAGAGTAGTAGACCTAATAGTTTTAGTATACTTATTGCTAACAAAGGAAGGGACAGAGGCCTCGCCGAGCCCGCTCTATTCACAAAGCTCTGTCATTCTTTTTAGGATATTAAGCATCCATCAAGGACGTCTGTGTGGTTTTTGTTCACTTTTATTTTTCTCTTGTTAAACATTTATACATATTGAATGCATGTTTTACAAAAGCAAAAAAGGGGCTTGTGAATGCTACCCATTTTTCATCTTTTTCATAAAGAAACACCCATCCCATTAAAACGCATCTTGAAGATGCTCCTTGGGAAAGTGCGTTTTCAGGGCTGAATGTGCAAAGCTGGTGAAGCACAGAAAACCAGGTCTTATGTGCAGGAACTGCTTGTTAGAAAATTTGCCTGACCGTGCACACAAAAAGTGCAAGGTGACCCGGGTTTGTACCCACTTTTCTGTGTGAAATAAAAGGAGCGGCTCTGGGGCGGGTGGCGTTGGGGCTTGTGCGTGTACTTACGATTTTCCAAAGTGCACGGGTAAATCATGCACACCGATTGGGATAAACACTGTGGATCCATAAAGTCAAGAGGCCGTCAATGAAGAGGGGGTGGCTCGCCAGAATGACGGCTACTGCCTGGAGATAATACCTTTATTCAATAAACATACACATGCTTACTGTGACTCCAACATCGCTCTAAGCTTCAACAGCAAGAGGAAATGTGGAAAAAAGGATTCGCACTCACAAAGCGGGGAGTAGCTGGCTTGTTACGGCGGTTACTACCCCAAACCAAATAAGCCTGATACTTCACTTTCAATGCATATCCAGCATAGTTCTCTGCTTCAACGGCAGGGGAGAAGAAAAACTGATACTTCACGCATATCCAGCATAGCTCCCTGCTTCAACGGCAGGGGAGAAGAAAAACTGATACTTCACGCATATCCAGTATAGCTCTCTGCTTCAACGGTAGGGGAGAAGAAAAACTAATACTTCACGCATATCCAGCATAGCTCCCTGCTTCAACGGCAGGGGCGAAGAAAAACTGATACGTCACGCATATCCAGCATAGCTCCCTGCTTCAACGGCAGGGGAGAAGACAAACTGATACTTCACGCATATCCAGCATAGCTCTCTGCTTCAACGGCAGGGGAGAAGAAAAACTAATACTTCACGCATATCCAGCATAGCTCTCTGCTTCAACGGCAGGGGAGAAGAAAAACTGATACTTCACGCATATCCAGCATAGCTCTCTGCTTCAACGGCAGGGGAGAAGAAAAACTGATACTTCACGCATAACCAGCATAGCTCTCTGCTTCGACGGCAGGGGAGATGAAAAACTGATACTTCACGCATATCCAGCATAGCTCTCTGCTTCGACGGCAGGGGAGAAGAAAAACTGATACTTCACGCATATCCAGCATAGTTCTCTGCTTCGACGGCAGGGGAGATGAAAAACTGATACTTCACGCATATCCAGCATAGCTCCCTGCTTCGACGGCAGGGGAGAAGAAACACTGATACTTCACGCATATCCAGCATAGCTCCCTGCTTCAACGGCAGGGGAGAAGACAAACTGATACTTCACACATATCCAGCATAGCTCCCTGCTTCAACGGCAGGGGAGAAGAAAAACTGATACTTCACGCATATCCAGCATAGCTCCCTGCTTCAACGGCAGGGGAGAAGAAAAACTAATACTTCACGCATATCCAGCATAGCTCTCTGCTTCGACGGCAGGGGAGATGAAAAACTGATACTTCACGCCTATCCAGCATAGCCTCTCTGCTTCGACGGCAGGGGAGAAGAAAAACTGATACTTCACGCATATCCAGCATAGCTCCCTGCTTCAACGGCAGGGGAGAAGAAAAACTGATACTTCACGCATATCCAGCATAGCTCCCTGCTTCAACGGCAGGGGAGAAGAAAAACTGATACTTCACGCATATCCAGCATAGCTCTCTGCTTCGACGGCAGGGGAGAAGAAAAACTGATACTTCACGCATATCCAGCATAGCTCCCTGCTTCAACGGCAGGGGAGAAGAAAAACTGATACTTCACGCATGTCCAGCATAGCTCCCTGCTTCAACGGCAGGGGAGAAGAAAAACTGATACTTCACGCATATCCAGCATAGCTCCCTGCTTCAACGGCAGGGGAGAAGAAAAACAACCAATAAGGGCTGAATAACAGTCTGGGTAAAACAAATAAGCATGGGTGTAGCTTGCTTATTGCGGCGGTTACTACCCCTAACTAATCAAGCTTGATATTTCACTTGGATGCAGCTCCATCACTGCTCTCTACATTAATGGTGGGGGTGGAAGGGAAATAGAACCAAAGAGCTAAGAGAAACAGATAAGTATGAGAAAAAAAAATGTGTGAAGCTTGCTGGGCAGACTGGATGGGCCGTTTGGTCTTCTTCTGCCGTCATTTCTATGTTTCTATGATTGCGTCCTGTTGCTTGCAGGTGCAGCTCTGAGCGAGCGAGTTTGTGAGCACACAGAGGCTTAAATGTCCATACAAAAGAACGTGCTGACCTGCACTTTGGAGATTAGGGGGAACATCTGTGGGGAGAAAAGAATGTGCCTGGACTTTCCATTCTTTGAAAATTACCTGTCCTAAGACTTCGTCAAGACCTAGGCACATAAAATAAGAAGCTATGCGTGCAAATTGGCACTAGGCGGTCAATGTAGTATTTTCAGCTTTGTGTGTAAGGATTTTCTTAGACACATAAATCTATCTGCACAAGGAAGTGGCATTCATGGTCCAATACTCAAAAGATCTAGAGGTCGATATTCAACGACACGCATCTGGATAACTTTTAAGTTATTCAGAAAAATCCCTACTTTTCAATATCATTATCTGGCTAAAATTTAGTCAGATGACTTAGAGGCATTTTGGGGGCGTTCTGAGATAGCCAAATATTTGGAGTTAGCCAAATATGTTTTTTGGCTATGTCCAGCAATCAGCGGCAGCAGTTTAATTTATTCAGGAATGTGTTCCCAGATAACTTAAACTTAGCCAGCAACACTGAAAGAAAATATCGCAGGTTAAGCAATCGTTAAAAAAAAATAAATAAATGAAACTCACACAAGGGCCTAGCACCCTAATCCAGAGAACATCCCTGCAAAGATCCCCAAGCGCTCACCCTCAAAAAAAAAATCAAAATAAAGTTGCCCGATAAGCCTTCCACCCCCAAATTTACAAAAATTAAGTTAGTGCCACAGCTTTGTAAATCTCCCTCTCCTCTCCCACCACCCCCCGCTGCAGTCTTTCTGTCCATTCCCCACCCCAAAGCTTGAAAGCGGGCCAGGAGCTCGGATCTTGCTTTAGGCTCCCGGTGCATCCCGCGCTGCTTTGACGGTGCCACTGACCGAGGGAGCTGCCAGCTTTCATCGCCACGCTGGTTAAAGAAACGCAGGACCCACTGGGAGGTGGATGCAAGATCTGCTTTCAAGGTTTTGGGTGGGATTGGCGCAGGTCGGGGAAGGAGGGGGGGGGGTGTGGCAGGGAATGGACCAAAAGCTTTGTAGTAGTGCTAGGAGAGGAGGGGGGATTTACAAGGCAGTGGCACTAACTTTATTGATTTATATTTTAAATCTGAGGGCAGAAGGTTTATCGGAACTAGAGGCCAGCAACTTTATTTTGAGTTTTGGAAGGGGGGGGGCTCGGTGATCTTTGTTGGGGGGCTGCCGGATCAGGCTGCAAGGCCTTATTGCGAGCTTGTTTTTGGTTTTTAACAACTGCTTAATTGGCGATATATCAATGATTAAGTTTAAGTTATCCGGAAGCACATTCCCGGATAACTTTGCAATCTAACCAGCTAAATTCACATTGAAGTTGCAAGTTATCCAGTAGGCTTTCCAGGATAATGTTAGTCAGAGCATTTATCGCACTGAATATCCAGGTTAACGTATCCAGCTAACTTTGGCTGGATAAGCTAGCCATTGGAAGCTCCTTTAAATATTGACTGCCTAAGCAACTAAGCAACTGCCTAAGCAACTAAGAAGATAAGCACCTATATCTACCTAAATGAAAACTTCCTCCTGCTAAGCAGCTACATTTATTTAATAATGTCCCTATTTCACCAGATGCCTAAATTTAGGTCCCTAAAAAGTGAGTGGGCCAAGGAACAAGTGCAGGTAACTGGGGAGGTTGCAGCTCATCTGCATATGTCTCCCAGCTTGCTCAGCGGTGAACTCCCACCAAAAGCTACCTGGGCTTTGGCTGCTGCCATCCCGCACTCCTTCCAGCAGCTTGCCAGAAAGTGCACACCTCATGGCATGCATCATACTATCATCTCAGGTCAGTAGACCTTTTTTCTGTCTCTCTGTTTCCTATGGTTCCACTATACCTTCTTTTCCTCATGCTAATCCTCACCAGTCTCTTATTCAGTGCCGATATCTGCTATGAATATCAGTGATCAAGTCCACTGTTCCCATTCTCTACATTCTTCATCTCACCCGTCATTCTGTCTTCTGCATTGCCCATTACTCTTGGATTTCAAAGTTTTCTTCCTCTCATTCAGCCATTTCCCCCCAACCCCTCCCCCAAGGGCCTCTCATCCTTGTCACTTTCATCACGCCTCTCCTTCTCCATATTCTCCTAATCCTCCTCCTCTCAGTCCCAGATCTCAGCCTGCTGCCTGCATGTCCCACTGCCACCTTAAACTTGACATGGCCAAGAAAGAAGTTCTTCGTTTTTTCCCCTCAAACCCACCTCGCTCCTTCTCCCTTTCTCTGTTTCTCTGGATAACATTGTCATCCTCCAAGACTCTTCAGCCATTAGCATTAGGATTAACATTTCTTCTGAGGATGTGGGCAAGGCAACTATTTAAAGTAATCAATGAACTAGCATAGAAACATAGAAAGATTGTGGCAGAAAAAGACCTTCTATCTAGTCTGCTCATCCACACCAACTATTCAGCGTTACAATACCTAACACTCCCTCAGAGAGTTTATTAGGAGTGGGAAGGGGGAAATTTTGGTTCAATTTTTGTTTTGCTTGGGGGGGGGGGGCTCTTTCCCCACAAATTTCATGTAATGTAATGTTTATTTCACTTATTTAGTTTAAAAAAAAAAACCAAACATTGAAACCCTCTCCTCCCCCCCCCCCCCCCCATGCCTCCACCCATCCCTACCACCTGCAAAAATGCCAAGACTAGGATCCTCTCGGGTCCCCACATGCTCAGTTCAGGGGGATCCGTAGATGAGGCCTAGACTCCAGCTCAAGCTTGAGCCCTGTGTGGGGCCTAGGCCAAGATCACGGCAACCTACCACAGCCTAAGACTATGCAAGGCCAAAACATCAGGGCCAGCTGGTCCTGAAGCCTTGGCCCTGCATAAGCCTATGCAGTGATAGGTCACCCTACACAAGGCCCAGAATTGGAGGCCTGGACCTGATGCTTGGGCATAAGCCAGTGCTTATGCCGATGCTGCGGCCCAGCCCAGAGACTGGGTCCCGATGTCGGGGCCTCAGCCTGGACCCGGGCCTAATGCCAGGGCCCGGCCCAGAGGCCAGGTCCTGACCCTTGCAACTCAACCTAGGCCAGGGATCAGACCCAGGTTCAACAACATGGCCCAGCCTGGAGGCTGTCTCCTAAAGCTGGGACTTCAGTCTGGGTTCAGACCGATGCCTGGGCCCAGCCCGGATGCTGGGTCCCAACACCTGGACCTCTGCCTAGGTCAGGTCCCAAACTTAGGCCTGATGCCACAGCCTGTCCCTGATGCCAGGTCCCAATGCCAGGGCCTCAGCCCAGACAAATATCCACAGAATTGAGCCTCAGGTCCAGACTGAGTCCTCAGCATCAGGACCTGGCCAATGGGCCGGGCCACAGCATTGAGCCTCAGGTCCAGGCTGCAGTTCAGCCAGAGGCTGGGTCCTGACGCCTGAAACTCGGCCTAGGTCAGGGCCTGGACTGAGGGTCAATGCTGTGGCCTGGCCCAGAGACTGGTTCCTGAAGCTTGGGCCTCAACCCAGGATCAGGCCCAGACCTTGGAGCTCCTCTTCAGCATTTTTTTTTCTTCTTCGCCAACTGAAATCAATTAACTCTGGCACAATGACCCAGATGATGGCATCAATTGGTAAAGAAGAGCTGAAGAAAGAAGAGGCCAAAGAGGATCTCCAATGCCTGGGCAACGGGCCATGCCTGACCCTTGGCCGAGGCCCCGGTTTTGTGACCCAGGCTTCAGATTGGTCCATGGTGTTGGCCCTTGACCGAGGCCCAAGTGTTTTGGGCCTGGGTCTGGGCCAATGTCTCGGCATTGGGATTGGGCCAGGACATGGCATCGAATTTGATGTCTGAATGGGAGATTGTTGGGAAATTTCTTGAGCCTGGGCCTTTGCTCTGGTCTTGGCCTAGGCCCTAGCATCGGGCCAGTGCCTAGACTGAGACCCTGGCATTGTGCTAGGCATAGACTATGGTCCCTTAATTGGGTCACGGCCTAAGCCTAGGCAAGGCCCAAGCTTTGGGCCTTGGCCAAGGCACCAGAGTCATGATCAGGCATAGGTCAGGGCCCCTGCTTTTAGTCTTGGCCTACTCCCTAGGTGAAGCTCTGGCTTTGAGCCTAGGGCTAGGCCCAAACGATGACTTTTTTTTTTTAAATAGGTTTCCAAAACAAAACAAGATTCCGATGAAATTTCATGAGAATTGAACTTGTTCCATTTTGAAAATGATCCAAAACGAAATAGGAAACTTTGTCCCATTTTCTATTTAATTTCTCCCGAATGCCCATCCCCACTGTTTATTATCCTATGCTTTCTTGAATTCAGATATTATCCTTGTCTTCACTACCTCTACTTTTTCATTCAGGACACTGTGGAATCTGTGGCCGGAGGATGTGGTCAAGATGACAATCACAAGCAGAGTTTAAAAGATTTTTGGACAAGTTCCTAGAGGAAATGTCTTTAACACATTATTAGTCAGGTAGACTAAAGAAAATCATTGCTATCCCTGGGAGTGATTAACAGAAAATAGATCTACTTTATGGGATCTGTCCTGTACTTGTGACCTGGATTGGCCACTGTTGGAGACAGCATGCTGAGCTCGATGGACTTTGATCTGACCCAGTATAGCAAGTTCTTAGGTTCTTAAACAAAAGTTATTTAGATAAAGTTATCCTGATAACTTTAAATCGAAACAACTATATTCTGAATAAATTGGTTAGGTTTAAAGTTATCCAGGTAAGTTTATCCATTCAGAATATAGCTGGGCAACTTAAAAAAAATCCTGAGGGGCCAATTGGCCTGATTCCTTGTTCCCCACCACACAGTATAAATTTAGGAGTAATTGACTATACTCTAAACTAGAATATAGCCTCTTAAGTGGAAAAGTGAAGGGGAAAAAAAGTGACTTGCAGGCCTGTGACCCAATCCCTTTCCCTGACCCAAATTGTTAAAAATGTGTCCCCCGCCCTACCACCCAAACCATTCCAAGGACAATTTAAAAAGAAAAGTGGGAGGGGGCCACCGGGTGCCATCCTTGCGCCCCCACCCCTCCCTCATCCGGCAAAATGAGCAATCAATGCCCCCTGCTTCCCCCCCCCCCCCAAAGCTAATCCTTCCACCGTGATCCCGGCCTCTCGCAGCAACGCTGAAGGGATGTGAGCTTGTAATTTGAGGGTATCTTGATCCCAGCATGGATGGGTTTCTGCAGGTACTGGATGGGTGGGGGGAATGGATATTAGAGGGCATGGATTGTTCATTTTGCCAAACCAGGGAGGCCATCCTGCAGACACCCACCTTTGTATTTGAGGGGATGGGGGGGGGGGGCTCGGCCCAGCAGGGACCATTTTAACATATTGGTGAGATCATGGGTTTCAGACTGTAAGCCCGCTTGACACTTTTCCCTTCACTGTGCCACTTGACTGGCTACATTTTTTTTTAATATAGCTGAGGCTCTAAAGCAGGCTTAAAGTTATTTAGCCAGATACAGCTGAAAATCGGCTGAGTTAGCCAGGTAATGTTGCTCTGCCCCAGAACATCCCCAGAATGCATCTTTTTATCTGGCTAAATTCTAGCCAGGTATTGAGTTATCCTTTGAATATGGACTTATTTGTTACTAAACTTGAGCTTACTTGGAAAGACTTAAAGATCTAAACATGTATACCCTAGAGCAGGGGTCGGGAACCCATGGCTCGCGAGCCAGATATGGCTCTTTTGAGGGCTGCATCTGGCTCGCAGACAGTCGCCACACTTTCCCGCTGACCCAGCTGCTCCCCGGTCCTCCTCCGCCCGGGCTTAAAATGCTGTCAGCCCGGGCGGAACGCGGCAGGACAGCTGGAGTCAGCGGCACCGGCGTGCTCTCTTCTTCCCGCCCCCCCCGGCCCGGAAGAGGAAGTGGAGAGTATCGGGTGCGTGCGTGGCAAGAAGAGGCCACGCTAGTGCGCTCGGCATCGGCCCGAAGAAAAGAAGACTGCTCGCTCATTCACTCTCTCTCTCCCCCACCCCCACCCCGGGAACACGCGGCAGCAGCAGCCTCCTCCCAACGCTAACCTCTTCATTTTCAGCGGAGGCGGAGTCCCATTGGCCGCGGTTGAACCTCTTCATTTGTGTGAATTATAACCTGTCCTTTCTCTTCCTTCTCAGCCAAGTTCTTATCACCCTGTTATATGTAACTGCCTTTTACGCACCATTGTTATAGTTATGTTTACTATGCACCCCTGTTTTATGTGAACCAGCACGATGTGACTGCTGTCTCGAATGCCGGTATATAAAAATCTGAAATAAATAAATAAATAAAATTTTCCTCCGAGCCGCGCTGCAGTCTTCTTTTCTTCGGGCCGATGCTGAGCGCACTAGCGTGGCCTCTTCTTGCCGCGCACGCACCCGATACTCTCCACTTCCTCTTCCCGGCCGCGGGGGCCTGTGTGTGTGTGTCTGTATGTGTGTGTGTGTCTGTGAGAGATTGCATGTATGTGAATGATTGAGAGCCTGTACATGTGAAAGAGTATGTCTGTGATTGAGAGCCTGCCTGTGAGAGAGAGAGAGAGAGAGAGAGCATGAATGTAAGTTTACCATTGGGAACCTGTATGTGTAAGTTTGTGATTGAAAACCTGTTTGTGTGAAAGAGTATGTGTGTATGATTGAGATCCTTTGTGTGTGAGAGAGATAATGTGTATGTATGATTAAGAGCCTGTGTGTATAAGTAAGAGAGAGAGTATGTGTGCAATTGAAAGCTGTATTAGGTGATGGAGTATGTGATTGAGAGCCTGTGTTTAAATGAGAGAGAGAGACCATGTGTGTCTGTGTGTGATTGAGAGCTGATTTAGGTGAGGGAGCATGTGAGTATGTGATTGAGAGCCTGTGTGTAAATGAGAGAAAGAGAGGACATGTTTGTAAGCATGTGAATGAGAGTCTGTGTGTGAGAGAAAAAGACAGCATGTATTTATGTGATTGAAAGCCTGTGTGTGTGTGCAAGCGTGAAAAGATAGACAGCATGTGTGTAAATGTGTAATTAAGAGCCTATATAAGTGAGAGAGAAAAAACATGTGTATATGTGAGTGACTGAGAGCATGTGTGTATAGGTGTGTCATTGAGAGCCAGTGTGAGAGAGAGCGCTGGTATGTGACAGAGAGAGGAGAAAGTTCCAAGCAAACCACCCCACCTCCTGCTAATTCAGAACAATCTCAGGACACCTGGATATCAAACGTTCTCAGGTATGCAGAGCAAAAAAATTTTTGTATCCTTATTATTTTTCATTACTGGGTCTTTGTGTCTGCTATTTTGAAATATTTTGTTGGTATCTGGAAATGTTTTATATGAGTTTTTAATTATTGGATATTCCACTCATCAGCTGTTTCGAAATATGTTCTTTTTGTTAGTACAGTTTTACTGCTGATGATTTTATATTTCTTGATTTGTTTTAAAAGGATGGGTGATGTTTCTTTTTTCCTTTGTTACACTGCATACAGAGACTCTGGCTTGTTGCAGTTTCCAATTCAGTTTTTTCTGCATGCTTCTTGTTATGCGTTGTGGTCTCTTTATTCTTTGTTAGGTGAGGGTCAGCACGTGATTCAAGTGAGGTTTTCTGCTGGCGTGTAGTTTCTGTGTAGGACTCTATAGCAGCCTGACTTGGTCCGTTTTCCTAATAGGAGATGTATTGGTGTCTTTAGGCCTGGTGTAATATTTTCAGAGACTTATTGTACTTTAAAAGTGTGATCTTACATAAAATGCACACATTTACTTGTATTTAGTTTTAAACATATTGTATGGCTCTCATGGAATTACATTTTAAAATATGTGGCGTTTATGGCTCTCTCAGCCAAAAAGGTTCCTGACCCCTGCTCTAGAATGAGAGGTCATGAGATGAGAGTGAAAGGGGGGGTAGACTCAGGAGTAATCTTAGGAAATATTTCTTTACAGAGAGGGAGGTGGAGGTGTGGAACAGCCTCCCAGTGGAGGTGGTGGAGACAAAAACAGCATCTGAATTTATGAAAACATGGAAAAAATGCAAGGGATCTTTGAGGGAGGGATGAGAATTATAATGCTAAATTGATTGGATGGATGGGCAGATTGGATGGGCCATGCGGTCTTTTTCTGTCGTCATATTTCTGTGTTCACTATTTAAACGTGTTCATCTAGGCCTCTGCAGTAAATTTTTGAAACTAAAGCTGCTCTTGTTTAACTTTCACCTGTGACTTCTAGTGTCATGTTCTTATTATTATTGTTATCCTTTGCACAAGTGGGGTTATGTTACTAGGAATTTGAATTGCTCGCCGGCAATATGTGCTAGGAGTGGAAGACAGGCATGAAAATTGGGGGATTAAGATTTACATCCGAAGCATTGCTGCTACCTAAAGGATTTACAGGTTCGATGCTTCATCTCCTTAAGCAAGCAGGATACAAAATTTACTAGTGCGTTGACTGCAAAGGGATTAGAGCTTCAAACCAGCCGTAATATATATACAGCCTCTCTTGTGTTCTGCAGTGTGCTAATGGCAGCCAGCTCTTTACAACAAAAGGCTTTAAATGGAAAGGCAAATGTCAAGGGACAGTCAACTTTTAATGCATGGCTTTTCTGTTTTTGCTTTAGATTTGTCAATGCAAAAAAGACATTTCCTGTTACCAGGAAATGAATCTGAATAATGTGAGCATCGTCTGTACATAATATTAACATTAACCACTGTATTTTATTTTTTTTTTCAATTTAATGTTTATTAATCTTTTTCCATAATTACAAGAATAACAAGCATTTTCTAAACATGTATGCACTATATCCATCCTTATTCACAATTCCAATAATGGATTTTAAAAAGAAAAAACATATAAATTGTACATCAATAACAATAAGGATTTCAAAACACCTTCTTGTATTCATAGATAACTTCATTAAAGCATATATATGGGGGGTCCAGACGTCATATAGAGCATTTCTATCAAAAATCTATGTCAAAGAAATCACAAAAGAAAAGGAGAGGTGCACTATACATATTGCCCTTACTCTAGGATTCAGCACTCTCAGTTCCAAAATTATCTATAAAGGATCGCAAGTGTATAGGATCATAAAACACATATCTGTTGTTATTAATATACATTAAGCATTTACACGGGTATCTTATTGTTATCTTTGCTCCGAGTTGTCTAGCTTCTTGACAAATCTGTAGCATTTGCTTTCTACGCTGCTGTGTATTCCTTGCAATGTCAGGGTAAATTCTAATCTTCTCCTCATAGAACAATTTTTCTTTGTTACGCAGAAAACTCTTTAAGACCAAATCACGGTCCCCAGAAAAAACAAAGGTACATAATACTGTTCCACGGAACTCTACTTGCTCCACAGTAGAAGATTCAAGAAATGCTGTTAAATCAACCCCTATATTATTAGGGGGATTCTGTTGTTGTTGGGATCCGTCGGTCATTTTCTTCACAAAATATATATTAGTGATAGGTGGTAAAGCTTCGTTTGGAAATAATAAAACTTCCTTCAGATATTTTTTAAAGAGATCACGCAATGAGATATATTTTATAGAGGGAAAGTTTAGTATCCTAAGGTTCAGATATCTTTGGTGATTTTCCAACTCTTCCAGCTTTCTCTCAGTATTAGCCTCATTTTTTATTAAATTCACTTGGACTTCTTGAACTTTTATCATAGTCTCTTCAATTTCTTTAACCTTTTTCTCATGTAAATCCAAGATAGGTTTTGTTTCACTGTCTTTTTGTTGTAAATTAACTACAGCAGTAGTTAAAGTTACAATTGCTTTTTCTAGCGCAACCAAGGCACTCCACTATCCAGTGTTACAACTTGCGGCCTTGATAATTTTAAACTGGTATCCAGGCTTACCTCCTGCCTCCGACAAACCTCTGAGATTCTCAGGATTTCCTCTGTCGGTTCCTCTCCCCCTCCGATAGTATTCGCAGCTACGTTCTCGTCCGATTCAACCTGCAATGCGGTTCTTTGTTGTTTGATCCGCTCTCCTCCGACGTTCAGAGACGCTGCTGCTCCCACGGCTCCCGATCCAAAACCAGTCTCATCCGCCTGGTCTCCAAACGGCCCCTTCGGCCGCGTCGACCAGGCCTGTTCAGGTATCGCGCCGTGTGTGGGGGGAGAGGGAGTAATGGGCGCCCCAGGGCTTAAAGAGGTGGAAATGCCCAATGGCGTCTGAGTTTGCTCCATACTCGACGCCTCCGCAGGCCGTCTCTCTGGGGTAGAAGTTGATGCCGCGCCGAAAAAGCCCTCAATCGATGGTTGGAGGGGGTCAGGCAAGGCTGTGGATGCAGAAACCAGCCTTACCTTTCCTTTCCTCTTAGTATGAGGCATTCTTTTTCAGAGGAAGGAAAGAAAATCAATACGAGTGAGGAGCTCCTCTCGGCGCGTCCTTTCCTTACGGCGCCATCTTCCACTGTATTTTATTTTTAATTTGGCCGTTTCCTCTGTCTCTTTTGGACTTTTGGCTCAGTCAGAACCAACCACTACAGGGCTATGGCACCGTTAGTAACTATGCAGGTTCTACCTCCTATTTTTATAGCCCTTCTCCCCGTCCAGCCACTGTAGCGACACTCCTAGGCAGGGGCCACAGGCTGTGGTTCCCTCTGAGACTTGGTGCATATGTGACTAGGTGTCACCTTTGAGTGAAGGGTGAGACTCCCCATCCCATACCAAGTATCGCTGTGAATGCTGCTGCTGCTGACCCTGCTGACCCAGAGAGGCTTGGGACTTGAACCTGTGTCTTCCACAGTGCAGTTTGGGGTAGATTTTATAATTTAGCGCGAACGCGTACTTTTGTTCGCGCACCAGGCACGAACAAGGGTACGCGGGATTTCAATAGATACACGCGTAGCCGCGCGTATCCATTAAAATCCAGGATCAGCGCGCGCAAGGCTGCCAATTTTGGGCAGCCTAAACGCGCCGAGCCGCACAGCCTGCCTCCGTTCCCTCCGAGGCCGCTCCGATTTCGGAGCGGCCTCGGAGGGAACTTTCTTTCGCCCTCCCCTCACCTTCCCCTCACCTTCCCCTCCCTTCCCTTACCTAACCCACCCCCCCGGCCCTATCTAAACCCCCCCCCTACCTTTATCGCTGGATTTACGCCTGCCGGAGGCAGATGTAAATCTGCGCGCGCCAGCGGGCTGCTGGTGCACCATCACCTGACCCGGGGGCTGTTCCGGAGGGCGCGGCCACGCCCCCGGAACGCCCCCAGGCCGAAACCACGCCCCGCGGTGCCTCCCCCAAAACCTCGCGCCACCCACGCCACGCCCCCGAAACGCCGTGTCACGACCGCCACCCCCCCCCGACACCCCCCGGCACACCTCTCCATGCAAGCCCCGGGACTTACGCGCGTCCCGGGGCTTGTGCGCGCCGCCGAGCCTATGCAAAATAGGCTCGGCGCGCGCAGGGGGGGTTTGGGGTAGGTTTTCAGGGGGTATGCGCGTATCCCTTTGAAAATCTACCCCTGTATGTTACTGCTGCTGAACCACAAGGCTTGCCCATTCCCAATATTTAACCCTATCCCCTCTCTCCTCTTTGGCCTAGCCATTACAATGACAGTCTTCAGCCAGGGTCCACCAACCATAGCCCCCTTCTGGAGCATTACTTAGTTCTCTGACCTAGAAACATAGAAACGATGGCAGAAGAGGTCTAGATGGTCTATCCAGTCTGCCCAGCAAGTTTATGGCAGTACCTGCTGCGCCATTCAGGTTATCCCCGTGCTTATCAGTTTCTCAGACCATAAACTTCAGGGCTTTCATTGGTTGCTGTTGGAATCCAATTCCTGTAACCCCCATGCTTATCAGCTTCCCAGACCATAAAAGTCAGGAATCTAGTTGGTTGCTGTTTGAATCCAATTCTCTGTTACCTCTTGCCGTTGAAGCAGACAGCAATGTTGGAGCATCAAAATATCAGGCTTATTGGTTAAGGGTAGTAACCACTGCATTAGCAAGTTATCCCCATGCATATTTGTTTCCCCAGCCCATAAAAGTCAAGGCCCTCGTTGGTTGCTGCTTGAATCCAATTCCCCTTTTACCCCTGCCATTGCAGCAAAGAGCCATGATGGAGTTGTATCAAGTGTACATAGGTTTATTGGTTAAGGGTAGTAACCGCCGCAGCAGCAAGTTACCCCCATGCAATTTTTCTCCAGCCTTTAGAGATCCACAGTGTTTATCCCAAGCCCCTTTGAATTTGTTCACTGTTTTCGTCTTCACCACCTCCTCCAGATGGTAATTCCAGGCATCCACCACCCTCTCCATGAAGAAATATTTCCTGACATTGTTTCTGAGTTGTCAGCCTAGAGTTTTATTTTGTGAGCCCCAGTTTTACTGATTTCTTTCCAAAGGAAAAGGTGCATCATTAAAACTTTTCAGATATTTGAAGATGTGTAGCATATCTTCCCTACACCTCCTCTCTTCCAGGATATACATATTCAGATTCTTTAGCCTTTCCTCATAGGTCATCTCATACAGACCCCACACCATTTTGGTTGCTCTTCTCTGGACCGCCTCCATCCTGTCTTTGTCCATTTTGAGATATGGACTCCAGAACTGAACACAGTACTCCAAGTGAGGCCTCACCAAGGACCTGTACAAGGGCATTATCACCTCCTTTTTCTTACAAGTTATTCCTCTCTCTATGCAGCCCAGCATTCTTCTGGATTTAACTATCACCTTGTCACATTGCTTCACCATCTTCAGATCTATCACATTAAGATCCCTCTCTTGATCCATGCACATCAGTTTTACACCTCCATCACATACAGCTCTTTTGGATTACTGCACCCCATATGCAAGACACTGAACTTGCTGACATTGAATCCGAGCTGCCAAATCTTCGACCACTATTCAAGCTTTGTTAAATCTCTTTTTATTCTCTCTACTCCTTCAGGCGTGTCTACTCTACTGCAGATCTTAGTATCATCCACAAATAGACAAATTTTACCTTCTATCCCTTCCGCAATGTCGCTCACAAAACACCCAACACCATCCCTGTGGCACTCCACTTAACATGGTTTTCTCTTCAGAGTAGGTTCCATTTACCATTACACTCTGTCTCCTATCAGTCAATCGGTTTGTAATCCACGCCACCACCTTGGTGCTCACTCCCAAGCTTTTCATTTTATTCACAAGCCTCCTATGTAGGACCGTATCAAAAGCTTTGCTAAAATCCACATGGATCACATCAAGTGCTCTTCCTCAATCCAATTCTCTAGTCACCCAATCAAATAAATCAAGCAGATGTGTCTGACAGGACCTTCCCCTAGTGAATTCATGATTCCTTGGGTCCAGCAACCCACTAGATTATAGATAGTTCATTATCTTTTCCTTCAGCAGAGTCTTCATTAATTTTCACATCACCTGTAGTTTCCTGCTTCCTCTCTGCTACCACTCTTGTGAAGGGGGACCACCACCGCTGTTCTCCAATTCTCGTAGCACCTCTCCCATTTCCAGGGATCTATTGAACAGGTCCTTCAGCGAACCCGCCAGAACACCTCTAAGCTTTCTCAGTATCCTAGGGTGAATCTCATCCGGCCCCTTGGCCTTGTCCACTTTCAGTTTGTCTAGCTCCTCCCATACATTCCCTTCTGTAAAGAAAGTGTTTTGCCTACTCCATCCCTATCTACAGACTTGTTAACCAGCAACAACTCTTCTCAACCCCCAGATGCTACAAATCCAATCTGCCTCATTGCCTGCTGTCCCAAGGACCAAACAGCAATATCAGGAATCAAACCCAGGTCACCTGCCAAGCAGAGCACAGCACTGCCCTCGAGCCACGAGGCCAAGCCACAGGAGTTTGCAGTTTCTGTTCACATCATCTGGTTCCCCACTTTTTATCCGTAACACACGTAATTCACTCTTAAGAGAACAGGAACCTTCCAGAAGTGTTGGATGTGTTATTAAAAAAAAAAAAAGAAACATCAACAACCTCAGTCCTTCTAGCTAGTATTTTGATTGCAACCTTTCACTAAAAACACAAAACAAATTAAAACTGTTACTGGAGAAGAAATCCTAGCGTTTGCTCACGGCATTTGAAATGTAGTAAAAGTAATCATAACAGCAAATGAACTTATATTCTCCCAGCTAATACTTCTCAGCCGAATGACATATATTTGCAATAGGAGTTGCAAATGAAAGCATAAAGTCAAGGCACATCCATCTTAGATGAGATGCATGACTTTTTGCTAACTGAATTATGCAGTTTTGTTTATTTCTTTTCAAAACTGTGAAAAATAAGAGCACTTAGCTGTAAGTCTGGAGGCATACCTAGCTAGTAGTCTACAGTGCATTAGCCAAGTGCATTTAATAATTGTTTCCATTTTGATTTTTCTTGGGGTCGGGAGGGCAGGTGGAGGTCTTTAGGTTTAGGTTTGTTTAATGTTTATTTCGGTTCGATTTGATTGTTGATCTGAAATAACAGGGTTTTAAAAAAACCCAACCCAAATTACCCCCCTCCCCCCCCCCCACACACACACTCGAGGTTTTCTCAGGCCCCACCTACCTTCCCTTCCAGAACTGAAACAGGGACTTGCGCCCCCCACCCCCAGAATTGATGCAGAGCATTCTATGGTCATCCCCCGCCCCCGGTTCCCGTTTACCCTTTCCATGGGGTCTCTAATGTAGATAGGTAAGGAGTGATCCCCAGTCGCTCTTCCTCTACTGGTTCCCACTTGCACAATGGTGCCGGCTGGCCCTGATGTCAGAGCCAATGTTTTATTGCAAGAGAAGTAGCCAGCACTGTTGTGAAAGTGGGAGTCAGCCGGGCAGAGCTGACTGAACATTGCCCTTACTCCCACATAGAAGACCCTAGCAGAAATGGTAAATGTGGGTGGGGAGGTCTAGAGAGGCCCCATTTCTTTTGGTTTTGCCAAATAGTGCCAAAAATTTTCAAATATTTTCAGAATGACTTGATTTTCGAATGATCGCAATCAACCAAACTACAAATTGCTGTGTCCGTCAGTTCCCGACGCCCTCTCTCCGCCCTCCTTACCTCTTTGGCGCCTCCCTCTTCGCCCGCGGGAAGATTGGCTGCCGCGGAGTCCTTCTGCCAAAGTCCTCCGGTGTCCCCGGACCAGCTAAACGCTGTAACCCGCCTTGTTTCCTGGAGGCCTAGGGGCGCGCGGGCGGCATGGCCCCGACTGAAGTACCGGCGATGGCGCGAACCTCAGGGACGTCCCCCTGAGATGACGTCACGGATATATAAGGTCTTAGAATTTGCTAACAGATCGAGTTAGCAAGGGTTTGGGTTACTCTACCTAAACTACTCTGCCTCCTCAGACTTACTAGGGGTACCCGCTCCTCGGGGGCCTCGCTCTCTCCTTTGTTTTTCAGGTGACAGTCTGGAACCGGTACTCGCTCCTCGAGGGCCCTCGTTCCCAGACTTGCTCCATATTCTCTTGTGCCTGGAAGTCATCACTGCCAACTACATCAGTGAGTTACCATCGCTTTCTGAGAGCTTTCCCTGGAACCAGGTACTCGCTCCTCGAGGGCCCTCGTTCCCAGACTTACTCGGTATTCTCTTCTGCCTGGAAGTCATCACTGCCAACTACATCAAAGTGAGTTACCATCGCTCTCTCAGAGCTTTCCCTGGAACCAGGTACTCGCTCCTCGAGGGCCTATACATTCCAGCTCCTGGGCTTCTATGAGACATTGTGTGACTCTTACCATCAGGTTCAGTACATGAACTCTGCATACCCTGCCTACTCACTATATTCAGTTTCTCTACAGCTCTGCCTCCAGGGCAGAGCTGTAGAGAAAACGCCCGTCTGCAGCCCAGACGGGCGTTCCAGCTCACTACTGCCACCTCTGGTGGTTCAGTGTACTGTCTAATAAAAAAACTAGTGTGTGTCTGTCTCCTAACTCTGAACCTGACCAGTAGTCCCTCTCGGGATCTTCCCCCGGGGGCGTGGTCATCTGCCACCAGTCCAAGGATCCACCCACAACTCTCCTAAATAATAACAGAAATAACAACACAAATTGAGATTTCGACACATTTTCCCATTCAGTTTTCTCCAAATGCACATCCCTGCAGTGCATTTCTGTGAATGGAAGGATCTCTGTAATCAGCATTTTCCATCCTGGTTGTGGGGTTTTAGCTAACAGGTCAGGTTTTCAGGCTTTACCCAATAAACGCACTTGAGATATATTTAGGGCTTCTGATTTTTGGTTAAAACTGAACACCCCCTCCCCCTCCCCCCAGATAAATACCTTGATGGGGAAATTTGGATTTTAGGTTTTTTAACTGGAAAGAAATGAAAAATAGGCCTACCACGAAGGTGCTCTAATGACGTCATCCAGCTGCTGCAGTCAAGAAGAGGCAGCATGCAGCAGCAAGATGACATCATTAGGGCAGGCCGTTAGAGAGCCCATGCACCGCTGGATGAAGGAAAGCCAGAAGAGCGCTCCGCTAGGGAGCACAAGCCCTGGTGACTAAAGGAGGAATAGAATGGCAGGGAGCCCAAGTCATGGCAGGCAAAGTAAATGAGGGAGCAAGCCCTGCTGACTGAAGGAGATGTGGGTCTCTACCAGCAGAAGGAGAGGCAAACTGCTCCATCATGGGAGGATTGGGCTGGCAGGGAGCCAGCTGGAAGTATGAGCAAGGAAGGGAAGGAGAGTGATAGGAGGAGGAGATTGCAATGGAAAGGGAAGTGCACTGGGGAGGGAAAAGGGGAGTGAAAGGGGATCTGGAATGGGATGAGGAAGTGCAATGGAGAGGGCAAGAATGGGGAGAGACCCACTCAGCCACCGACATCCTTCAGATGTGTTTGGAAGCCACACACTCACAGCCTGCCACTAACCCTGAAGCCATGCACTCACACAACTGGCCATGCCCTCTCCCCACACACACAAAATCTGCTATCTCAGCCACTCACACATCCCCCGGCCACAAACAGCCTGCCAACTCTACCCCCACTCCCTACCATCCCCCACCCTTACCTCCAGCCCCACATACCCTGCCACCCCTCCAGTCACACACATAATTGCCACTCCCATATCTCCCACATCCTTATCCCATTCCCTTCAGCCACATACACATCCCCACCACCCTTACTCTTACCCCCATCCTTGTCAAACACAGCCACCCCCTGCCACTTCCACCCTAGCCAAATACGCACACCATGCAAAACAGCATGTGAATATTTTAAGATAAATTGATGTGCACCTTATTAAATTGGCAACTAAAAATGTGCCAAAAAAATGTAATCTGTGCCTTGAAAATCTTAATATCTATTTTTAGTACCCACTAAATGCACTTAATTGCTTGAAAAATGTACCCCTAAATCTGCAATTTATAAACTCCTAGGATCAGAAGGCCCATATATTTTGCATATACTAGATATATGAATAAATACTACCCAAGAAGTCTATTGCCTGTTCAAACGTATAATATCAAGCTTAGAAGGATAGTGACATTGTTTTAGTGTAACCCCCCGAAAAAGTAAAAATTGCCCATTAGATGGCCACAAAAAACCTATTGCAAGCTGGTATCATACTCAGTGAATATTTAAGAGCTATCAGGCACCTGCTCAAACCACAAGTGATACTTTCTAAGGGCCCTCTGGGCCTTGTTTAAATTTTATTTATTTAAAAGAGATAAAACATGAAAAAATTGCTAAGAGAGTTCCACTGGGGATGATTAAAAATCGGTGAATGACAATCAAGTGGGGCTGCAGATATATATTTGAGCCGGTGACTTGCAGTCTAAAAGGAAAATTTTAAAAGCCGCATGTGCGCCTAAACCAGGAGATATGCGCACAAGTGGGGCCAGTGAGCGGGTTTTATAAGCTGTCCCATGAGCGCACATATCTCCTGCTGCACGCACAAGTGAAAAGAATCCGAAAGGGGCGGGGCACGAGTGTGGTCAGAGCAGGGCATGGGCATATCGGGACCTGGCCAAGAGAGGTGTATGCAAATACTTACACGTCCTTACGTACACCGGGGTCCGCTGACGCATACATTTACTTCTGCTATGGATGGCAGCAGGGTTTTACGTGTCAGGGCTAACAGAGTAGAAGAGAATCTATTTAATTAGGGGGTGTTGAAAGTCCTCTCTCTTAACTGGGCAAACTGGGATCAAACTGGGAAAATGTCGAATGGAGTTGGCGCACATCCCTTCTAAAATTCCCCCACTTAAGCACACATGTATATGTGCGCGTCCATTTAAAATTGTGCACACATGTACATGCGTCCAGGCTATTTTATAACAGGCATGCATATATATATACGTGCCTATGTTACAAAATGGACGTGTCTCTGGATGCAAGCCGGCAAACGCACGCACATGTGCACCTGCATGCATGTTTAAAAGTCACCGTCTAAGCAGATACCTATTAGCTCTTAGTCACCAAGTATGATATTGGCACGCAATAGATTTTTTGTGGTTATCTAATGGGCAATTTTTGCATTTTTGAGGGGCTACACTATACTGGATGTGTGCCAGTAACTACCATGGGTTTTTACTGTGGCATCCTAAGATCTGTACCTGTTAGGTGAAGCTGTAGGATCAGGGTTGAGAAACACTTTTCAGAATCAGACAAACCCTGCAGTTTTAGAAACTGGTTAAGGGTCTGCTCTCATAATGCGCTTACAATAAATGTATTTTAATATCAGCTTTCATTTGCGTAATGATATAGAAATGCATTTCCTTTAGGAATGAATTTGTCAGACTTGGTTCTCAAAGCTGCTTTTTCACAGAGTTCATAATGAATGATTATGAGTTATATTTGCATTAATCTGGTCTTGAAGTCTAATATCATTATAGCCTCCACCACCTCCTCTGGAATGGGTGTTCTATGCACCTACAATCCTTTCCATGAAGAATATTTACTGGCGTTGCTCCTCAGTTTGCCCCCTGCAAGCCTCATATCATGACCCTTCTAGCATGTTAGAACTTCCCTCCACTAAAATAACTTTACTTCTTGCATATTATCAATATCTTTCAGGCATTTGAGATCTCCACTGGTTCTCCCCTATCTCTCCTTTCCCCTAGGTTATACATATTTGGATCCTTAAGTCTTATCTCATAGGGCTTTTGGTATAGACCTCGCACCATTTTGATAGCCCTTCTCTGGACCATCTCCACTCTACCTATGTCCTTTTGGTGTTGTGGCCTCCAGGAAGGCACACAATATTGGGAGAATTATACGAGATTTTTCAAGCCAAGAATTGGATTTGTTTAATATTCAGAACTAAATGAGTTCTAGTTGACTACCCATCTTGCATTACACTTTTTTTTTTTTTTTGTGATTTCAGTTTTCAAGGGACAAAAAGCACTATTTCTGTTCATGGTCAATCAAAGCATCTGTACATTGATAAAAGCCACAAAACAAACTGGAAGCCCATCCAATTTAGCTGTGTTGCGACCAAGAAGAACAAGATTGATGTATAGTGAAAGAACGGATATACTGTGAGAATAAAGTTCTTTGATAAAAGCCAGACAGTAAAAAACAAACAAACAAACCCAACAAACTAGATGCTTGCATTCCATGTCTCTCTGTTCTAGGGGTTTTGAACTAGATTGGATTAGCAGAGTAGCAAATGATCACTATTATTACTACCATTTATCATTCCTAAAACAGTACTAGATACTCAATGCACTGTACAAATGAATGCATATAAGAGACAGTCCCTGCCCCGTGAAGCTTAGAATCTAATTAAAACAAACATAAATGACAAACAAGTCTACGTGAAGTGTGTTTATTGTAGAGAAGTGGTTAGGATTTGAAAGGATACTCAAAAGGTGAGCTTTTAGACTGGCCAGAGAGGTAACAGGACCCACTGGCTCAGGAACTTTATTCCAGGCATATGGTGCAGCAAGCTGGAAAGCAGAGAGTTGGGAGCTGGTGGTGGAGGGGAAAAGCACAGATAAGAGCGACTTGCCTGATGAACAGAAAAACCATGCAAATTAATTCAGTTCTTGCCCAATGCATCAGTAAATATATATCTCACAAATATTCATTGAAGACAGCATGAAAACCAGGCCTGAATGCGGCCCTCCAAAACCAGAGGAGAAACGCCCCCTGCTCTGTTCTATGATCTTCAGGTATTATTCACTCAATTTTGTACCTTTCTGCCACTTTAATTCCTGAAGTCACTGATAAAGAACAGTTTAGCTCAGGCTTTCCACATGCTGCTTATGATATCAACCCACTGATGAATGTGAAGAGAGGGGAAAAACACAGCCCAACCTTTACCATCCACTTCAAGTGAGCAGTAACTAGGAGGGCAGAGAAAGGGATGCCGAACCGAACACTGCAGACCTGGAAGGCACAAAGCATTGCAACCATACCGGTCCGATGGCTCCCAAGCACAGTATTTTCACAAAAGGACTTTTAGCGGTATACAGACTCTCCAAGAGTCCTGCATATTAATCAGACTACATAATTTTAACAGGGTAGGGGCCTTCCTCGTACCTCATTGTGTACATTAATAAGAATACAAATAATAATTGCTGTTATTCTCTTGGGTGGGAAGCCTTTAATTACCGTAATGGTCTTCATAGGAATCTTCAGTCTGTCGGAAAGTTTGCCAATATAGCTAAGATTTAGGATAAAAATGGCCACATTCTCATTTTTTTTTAAAATCCAGAGACTTTTAGTGCCAGAGAATTTTGTTTTTCAACAGCTCAGTGCAGTCCTTCAGGCATGTAAAAAGCTATTCTATATAATTGCAAAAAGAGTGCCGGATTGCGTAATAAACTAATATTTGTTTTATTGCTTCCTAGCTCATGGCACTTGTAAAGGGTTCCCCCAAACTCTATTTTATCTCATCTTCAGCTTCTCAGTAATGCAATACTCTGATACTGAAATGGCATGCTGGACTTCTAATTGAATGTAAAACACTAGCAGCCATTATTACAAATAGATCTGACTTCCCCTGACCTCATTTGGAAAAACAGACAGCGTAAAGTCGCCGCACTAGGAATGGGAAGATTTTCAACTTACTGACTTTGTATGGATTGACTCATAGGGCAGCGTAGGACACCATGGAGGACAATGGGATCACTGT
Source organism: Rhinatrema bivittatum (assembly GCF_901001135.1). Taxonomy (NCBI): domain Eukaryota; kingdom Metazoa; phylum Chordata; class Amphibia; order Gymnophiona; family Rhinatrematidae; genus Rhinatrema; species Rhinatrema bivittatum. The sequence goes on from NC_042621.1 coordinate 285,175,441, forward strand.
ATATATATTTTTTTACAAGTGGCATCTAATGCTCCCAAATGATGACTACCCAACAAGCCCATCTCTATCAATAAACTGTCCTTTTCTAATTTATATGGCTCCAAGTTGACTCTCTTGTCCTAATTACTGTCTGCTTGGTAACCTATGACTTGCATGCTCCTAAGCCCTGGAGTTCAGGGGAAATGACCGAGACATGAGTCAGTAGCCTAGGCAAAGTCCTGTTGGAGCCTGTGTGCGCATGGTGACAACACATGGCCACTATATGAAAAGATGAAATGCCGCTGAATTTTTATCACCATTGTATGAAGTAACTGTTGCCGGTCAGCGATGTAGGCAGGAGAGACAGCATTTCAAGTGAGTGCCATTTAAAATGAAGAACGCTACAGGCAAACATGAATTTGAAATGAGTTGTTACCTTCATTAACTATGAGGTACGTCCTAAATGACCCTATGAATACCAGGAGAGTTACAAGGAAAGGACTAGTAGAGAATAAACGGCAAAATCATCTGCCATTTCTGTAGACATGAATTCATGATTTTTCTTCTTTTCAGCATCCTTTTCAGAGCCCTCAGTGCATTTTATGAAATACACTGAAGCTTTAAAATACTAAGTAGTAATACCGATAGTTATGTAGGTAAGCCTCCATTCTGAAAAATTGCTGAGCCACATAAATGGCCAATCATCTGGAGAAATTTGACTCTTTTCTCCCATGATCAAAAAAAAGCCTTCAGGTCAGCTCAGGTCTATTCAGCTCTTTCTTGCAGGCATATACTACTGAATTCTGAATACTGCAGAACAGTAGTTTCTATACTGCATATAAAATGTTCTCCCTTTCTAGATACTCACTCATGGTTTCAATCTTTATATATTCTAGGGGTATGCATTCATTATAACAAATGCCAAAAGTGCAAAGAATGAGGCCATTTTTGGTTGATTCCAAATTGTACAAAGCAAAAATAGCCTCCTACAAAAATACCCACACATATTTTGCTATTTTTGTATTCACATCATTTAAAAAAAATAAACGGGACTTTGGCAGCCCTGGCTAGCACTTCCAGGCCAAATAAGTATCCGGGTCCAGTGCTGAGGATTAGCACTGGACCAGCCTTGGTGCTAAGGCCTAGGCTTGGGCCAGATTGATGGCAAGACCCAGGCCCAGTGACAAGACCCAGACTAGGGTTGGGGGCCCAGTGACAAGGCCTAAGCCTAGCTCTGTGGCCAGATCCAGTTCTGAGGCCTAGGCCTGGGCAGGAGCCTCCAGTTCTTCTCCCCAGGTCCCAGTGCTTGAAAAATGGCTCTGTCTGTCTGGAGGATGACACTGAAGTGACGTCACTTCAGCATCTACGACTGGTGCGATGGGGCCATTTTGATGTATGACCATAGAAATGGTTGGCTATATATCAAAATGTCACTGGCCATACTGAATTCAGGTGCCAAAATGACAGCATTTTGGCACCATCCTCCAGGTGAAGTGTCATTTTTCAAGCACCAGGACCTGGGCAGGAGCAACTGGAGGTCCCAGCTGAGCCTCAGCCTCAGGGTTAGGCCTGACATTGTCCTAGGCCTCGAAGCTATGACCAGGCAGTTTTTTGGCCTAGGAGGCCTTTTTTTTATTTTTTATTGGTTTGCTTTTTTCTTTGTTTTGGATTTTTTCTTTTCTTGTTTATTTTTTTTTCGGGAGGAAATGAGAGAATTGTCAAATGAACTAAACTGAATAAAACATTTAAAAAAACCAAACACAAATGAAAAGAAATTAAACCCTGAAAAGACAAAATGAATCAAACCAAACATTTGGGGGCTGCATTTGCTTAAAATATTCCTCTAATCTAGATGTTATTACTAGCTAAGACTGTATCTGGCTGTTTCTTAAACAATTTCATGATCACAATTTAATCTTAGGGAAGACTATCACAACACTTTACTTCCCTAGCTATAAAAATGTTTTCCCTGATTTTAAAATATATTTATCCTTGACCAAGTTTAACCAATATCTTCTAGTTCTATCACTTCTTTTTATTTTAATCAATCCTTTGCATATATCTAAATATAGACCTCTTAAATACATGCATAATTATATTATCCTTTGTCCATTATGAATATTCCTAATAGCTCTGAATATTTTAAATGTTCCTCTTCTGTTATTAGACTTATTGATCTTTGTTCTGCCGCAGCCTTATCCATCACTACCAGTACAGAATTTACACCCCCCCCCCAAATCCCTCCTCCTCCCTCCCTTCCCAGAGAGCCTGAATTTATTAGAAATTAAGCTGGCTAGTACCTGGATGGGGGAAGGCCAGGCTGTGCGAGCATTACAAGGTTGATGGCAAACTAGAGTTAGGCAGCCACAACATTTTCATTTTTTAGGGTTATTTTGTGGTTTTTTCATTTTAATTCATTTCATTTAGGAAACAGTGCACACCATTTGCAAGTAATGGGCTAGATTTTAAAAGCCCTGGGCGTGTAAATTCTCCCGGATTTATGCGCGCAGGGCACTTGCGTGCCGGCGCGCCTATTTTGCATAGGCCGCCGGCGCGTGCAAAGCCCTGGGACGTGCGTAAGTCCCTGGGCTTCGTAAAAGGGGAGGGAGGGGGCGTGTCTGGGTTCAGGGGGAGGTCTGGGGCGGGTCTGGGGGGCGTGGCGACGGTTCGGGGGCGGGCCCGAGTCCCCCGGCACTGCGGCCTGTGCCGGGGGATGCGAGGCGGCACGCGCAAGTTACGCCTGCTTCAAGCAGGCGTAACTTGCCCAACAAAAGTAGGGGGGGGGATTTAGGTAGGGCCGGGGGGTGGGGGGACGTGGAAGGAAAGTTCCCTCCGAGGCCGCTCCAATTTCGGAGCGGCCTCGGAGGGAAAGGAGGCAGGCTGCACGGCTCGGCGCGTGCAGGCTGCCGATTTTGCGCAGCCTTGCGTGCGCCAACCCCGGATTTTAGAACATACGTGTGGCTACGCGTGTATGTTATAAAATCCAGTGTACTTTTTAAAGATCTACCTCAGTGTGCGCTGAATCCAAATACCCCCAGAGTTTCCAACTACAAAACAAAAATTATAAGCGAATGTGCTTTTTCTTCTCTTTTTTGTTTTGATTTCAAATGAAATGAAACCGCTCATTTTGCTGCGGTTTTCACGTTGCTTGAAGGTGAACGCACGTCATCACAGAAAACTTCTGCAGTATTTCTCCAAGAAAAGGTAGCAGACGGGGTGGGCACGGATCACCAACCCTCAACCCCCAAAAGTGAGAAAGATGTTAGGCAAAAATAAAAAGAAGAGAGAGGAACTAAAATGTACCCAGTAATCCAGCTAAGGCCTTAGCTTCTAGAAAACCTTCTGATATACCGCACTAAGGAACGTTTTATTCAAAATATGTCACCGTCTTATGTACATAAGATGGCAGTTGCTCAGATCCGGTTTAAGGTTAGAGTAGAATCAATGCTCGGAGCAGGCCCATCGGGAACGGCGGTGGGAGATAGTTCCAGATGTTCCCTGTGTGGCTTAAAAGAAAAAACTGCTGGTTTTGCTGCTTTGCAGCAGAAATGAAACAGAACAACAAGAGTGCCAAGTGTCTCCCACTCCACTAGGAGAAGAGCAGGCTGAGGGAGGAGATTTCCTAATTGTTTGTCAAAAAAAGGGGAGGGGGGAGGGGAGGGAATTTTGGTGGGACATAATTATAAACGTATTATTTGCAAGAAAATGTACGTGGGTTGTTTTTTTTTTGGTGGGGGGGAGAAGGCACTTCCAAATCTGCTGCTGCATTGATCCCAAACATTTCTTAAACCAGGCCTGTATCTCCTTGGCCTACTGAGGCTACAGGGATTATCTGGAGGGAGGAGACCTTGCTTCCTTCACCTTTCTTTCCCCCAGAGTCAAGGGGGATTGAGCAAAAGCTGCTAGGAGAGTTATTCCACCGGGAAAAGCTGCAGCATGTCTACCTCATCACATTTTGGAGTGCCTGCTGTCAAGAGGGAGGTTTACTGTTTGTTCTGTGCAGAAAGGCCTAGAGTGAAAACATGAAGCTGAGAAATGGCTGTTGTGCTAGGCAGACGGGCCGCTTTCTCACACCCCATCTGTCTGCTGCTCCACTTAAAAGAGAAAATTGCAGACTGTCATTGCCAAAAGTTTCTTCCTTCTATTTTTTTTTTTTTTTAGCCATGTTTGTTTTTTTTTTTAATCCAGAAGGGCTGTCACCTTGAAAAAGTTAAAAGCAGCATGCTGAAACCACCCAGTGGCTCAGACGGCAAATGGTGTACGTTACCCTATGGCTGGTCCCTGGTTCAGTCCTCATGCTAGGTCTTCTCTTTCTCCCAGTTGGCCGAGGCTGCAGTCGACACAGCCCCCGGGGGGGCGGGGGCGGGAAGGAAGTCAAGGTTATTTCTTCAAGGTGACACTCGGTGACTGGATTCAGGGCCCAGGATTGAAGGGTTCCAGAAGGAGCCCCCGGAGCATGGCCTCTGGCCCAGGACCCTCACGGGAATGAACAGAGTAGGTCTGGGTGAAGGTAAAATAGGGAAAGAATCCACAGGTAGTTGTGAATGAAGGGCAGTGGCACCAGATCCCTGCCCTGTTCTGACTGAGCTGGAAGTACAAAGGGGCAGAAGAGACCTGTGGGGTCACCCCCAGCATGCTTTCCTTTCCAAGTTCACCATTCCTGAAGCCAGATTGGCAAAGAGAGTTTTGAATCTGCTAGCAATATTCCATCCCCTTTATCCATTTAGTCACCCTTCTCTATAACTTTTCCAGCTCGGCTATATCTTTCTTGAGATCATTTCACCAGAATTGATCACATTACTCTAGGTGCAGCCTAACCATGAAGCGATACAGAGAGACATTATGATATTCTCTGTTTTATTCACCATTCCCTTCCTAATAATTCCTAACATTCTGTTTGCTTTTTTGACTGCTGACGTACACTGAGCTGAGGATTTCAATGTATTATAAGTCCATGTTAATGCCTAGATCCGTCTCCCGGAGGTAACTCCTAATACTGGAACCTAACATCGGGTAACTACACTTCTGTGTTACTTTTCCTATGTGCCGCACTTTGCACTTGTCCACATTATATCTGCCGTTGGATGCTCAGTCTCCCAATCTCGTAAGGTCCTCCTGCAATTTCTTAGAATCTGCTTGTCATTTAACAACTTGGAATAATTTTGTGTTGTCTGCAGATTTGATCACCTCACTCATTGTTCCCTTTTCCAGATAATTTATAAATAAATATATTAAAAAGCACAAGTCCCAGTACAGATCTCTGGAGCACTTCACAGTTTATCTGTCTCCACTTTTTAATTCTCTCAGGAGTCTCTCATGGGGAACTTTGTCAAACGCTTACAAAATCCAAATATATTATATGCATTTGCTTTGCTCACCTGTAGTCACCTGTTTATTAATCCTTTCAAACAAATGTAGCAGATTGGTGAGGCAAGACTTTTCTTGGGTAAATCATGTTGGCTGTGTTCCATTAAACCATGCCTATCTATATGTTCTGTGATTTTGTTCTTTAGAATAATTTCTATGGGTTGATAATTGATATTCAAAATCTTAACCAGCTAGAGACGTTAGCTAAATATACAAATCCAGCTAATTGAACCGGGATCCTCAGCAGCGTGGTTGCACTGCTGAATATGCACAGATAAGTTTTTGGTTAGCTGGATAAGTTTATCCAGCTAACTTTAGACCTGTTCTAATTTGTCTAGCTAAGGCCTGGATTTTCCATTCTCGCAGAGAATGGTGAATCCAGCGGTAATGGGAGGCAGGGGGGACGAAGGGGGGGCCTGCGAAAGCCGCCAGCCATCGCACCACTGCGGTGTTATCGCTGTCGGCTTTCGCACCCAATAGCACCACCGTGAAAGGTGATGCTTTGGGCACGCTACTGGCGACGATAAAGGTCCTTACCTTATCGCCGCCAGCGAAGATAATGCCGCGTCCGCCTCCTCGCCGCCCCAACTCCGCCCCCGGCAAGCTATCGCCCCTAAGTTAGCTGGATAAGTCTAAATATTGCTCTTTATCCAGCTAAATAAACTGGATAAGTAGCTCTTCCCAGTTATACCCACAACCTGCTCACAACTTTGATAGCTAACTACTTATCTGGAGAAATAAGAACATAAGGCGTGCCATACTGGGTCAGACCAAGGGTCCATCAAGCCCAGCATCCTGTTTCCAACAGTGGCCAAGCCAAGTCACAAGTACCTGGCAGGATCGCAAGGAGTAGACAGATTCCAAGCTGCCTATCCCAAGAATAGCAATGGATTTCTGCAACTCTCCCTTAATAATTGTTAATTTATTTATTTATTTATTTATTTATTTATTTATTTAGAGCTTTTCTATACCGGCATTCATGATACAATCATATCATGCCAGTTTACAGGTAACAGGGGCTGTAATAACCATAAACATTTAACAAGTGGAAAGGAACAAAAGTTACAATAAAACAGGGTTGCTGAAACTGGGGGAGGAAGGAAACAAGAGTAGGAGAAACTTTACAGTAATTTAACAGTAACAAATTATTTACATTGTGCTGAAAGGTCTTTTAATAGTTTTCTTAATAGTTGTTGCTGCGGTGAATCAGACTCAGGAAATGCTTGTTTAAATAACCAAGTCTTAAGCCTTTTTCTAAAAGTTAGTAAACATGGTTCCAGTCTGAGATCAGGGGGTAGGGTATTCCATAGAGATGGTCCCGCTGTAGAAAAGGCCCGATCTCTGAATGCTAGATGGTGAGTGGATTTAGATGGGGGAACAAGCAGGGAACCTCTGTAGGCTTCTCTGATGGGTCTGGATGAAGTGTGAAGTCTGAGGGGGATTTGGAGGTACAGAGAAGCTTGGGAGTGGATGGTTTTATGGATGATGGTAATGGAATTGTGTAGAATTCTGAAGTGAATTGATAGCCAGTGTAAATTTTTGAGAATAGAGGAGATGTGGTCTCTTCTTCTGGAGTTTGTCAGGATTCTGGCTGCCGCATTCTGGAACATCTGAAGAGGTTTGATGGATGAGGAAGGAAGACCTAGCAAGATAGAGTTCCAATAATCTATCTTGGAGAATATTACAGCTTAGAGGACTGTTCTGAAATCTTGAAAGTGAAGGAGTGGTTTAATTCTTTTTAGAACCTGTAGCTTATAGAAGCAGTTCTTGGTTGTGTTGTTAATGAATGTTTTTAAATTCAGGTGGTTGTCTATTACTACTCCTAGGTCTCTTGCTTGGGAACATTGGAATAACTGGCACGGCCTTCACATGGTTCAAAACATTCCTCTGTAACAGAGGTTACAAAGTCAAAATCAATAATAAAGAATCCACTCGCATCAATTCCTCACTAGGAGTTCCTCAAGGCTCCTCCCTGTCCCCAACCCTCTTCAACATTTGCCTCCTTCCTCTATGCCAGCTGTTAACTAACCTTCAACTAAAACATTTCCTATACACTGACGTGCAAATCTTGATCCCCATCAAATAATCTATCACTAAAACACTTAAACACTGGGAGAACTGCCTCTGAGAGATCAACCAACTCCTCGCAGAGTTCAGTCTTAGCTGAGTTTAGTATCAGGCTTAAGTCTGCGAGGAGTTGGTTGATCTCTCAGAGGCAGTTCTCCCAGTGTTTAAGTGTTTTAGTGATAGATTATTTGATGGGGATCAAGATTTGCACGTCAGTGTATAGGAAATGTTTTAGTTGAAGGTTAGTTAACAGCTGGCATAGAGGAAGGAGGCAAATGTTGAAGAGGGTTGGGGACAGGGAGGAGCCTTGAGGAACTCCTAGTGAGGAATTGATGCGAGTGGATTCTTTATTATTGATTTTGACTTTGTAACCTCTGTTACAGAGGAATGTTTTGAACCATGTGAAGGCCGTGCCAGTTATTCCAATGTCCGATAGACAGTTGAGGAGGAAAGAGTGATTAACGGTGTTGAAAGCCACTGACAGGTCAAGGAGAATTAATAAAAAAGATTGTCCTTTGTCCAAGCCCATGATGAGGTGGTCTGTTAGCGATAGGAGTAAGGATTCAGTACTTAAAGCCTTGCGGAACCCGTATTGGGTGGGGTGCAGTATATTATGATTTTCGAGGTAATCCGAGAGTTGTGAATTGACTGGTTTTTCCATAATATTGTTAATGGACTTTTCCTCCAGGAACTTGACCAAACTTTTCTTTAAATGCATCTATACTAAATAGCTTTCATCACATCCTCTGGCAACGAATTCCAGAGCTTAATTTTGCATTGAGTAAAAAAATATTTTCTCTTATTAGTTTTAAATGTATTACCCAGTAACTTCATTGAGTTTCCCCTGGTCTTCTTACTTTTTGAAAGAGTAAACAACTGATAATGTTTACTCATTCCATTCCACTCATTATTTTATAGACCTCATTCATATCTCTCTCAGCCATCTCTTCTCCAAGCTGAAGAGTCCTAACCCTTTTAACCTTTCTTCATAGGGCAATAGTTCCATCCCCTTATGTTTAAACGCTTTTTTATTGAGCAATGAAAAAAACAACATAGCATAGTATATTCTGCCCGGGAGGCCATAGCCCTTAGCCCCCCGCTACAGTAACGTTAGGAATAAGCTCTTTTACATGTAGTTACCCTCCGAACAGGTATCCCCCATCCCGCCCCCCCCCCCTCCCATCCCCCCCTTAAGAAGTCCAATCAAAGTTGTCATTGTGGTTCCATCCCCTTTATCATCTTGCTCAGCCTTCTTTGTACCTTTTCTAATTCTGCTATATCTTTCTTGAGATGTGGTGACCAGAACTGAGCACAATACTTAAGATGAGGTCGCATCATGGAGCGATACACAGACATTATGATATTCTCTGTTTTATTCTCCATTCCTTTCCTAATAATCCCTAGCATTCTGTTTGCTTTCTTTGCTGCTGCTGCACACTGAGCAGAAGATTTCAACTTATTTTCAATAATGACACCTAAATCCTTTTCATGAGTGGTGACTCCCAATGTGAATTCTTGCATTTTGTAGCTATAATTTGGGTTACCTTTCTCTAAGAGCATCAATTTGTGCTTGTCTACATTAAATTTAATTTGCCATTTGCATGCCCAGTCTCCCAGTTTTGTGATGTCCTCTTGCAATTTCTCAGAATCCTCTTGTGATTTGACTACTTTGAATAATTTTGTGTTATCAGCAATTTGATTACCCCACGTTGTTCCCATTTCCAGGTCATTTATAAATATATTAAAAAGCATCGGTCCCAGAACAGATCCTTGGGGTACTCCACTATTCACATTTGTCCATTGAGAAAATTTACCATTTAGCCCTACTCACTGTTTTCTATCTTTTAACCAGTTGGCAATCCAGGCCTTAGCTAGACAAATTAGACCTGCTAATAAGCAGGTCTAAAGTTAGCTGGATAAACTTATCCAGCGAGAGCTTTCCAAGATGGCGACCTGAGCGGTTGCTTCTGGAGGAGTTCCTGACATTTTTCTTCATTACCCGTTACCTATATGCCTCACACGAAACGGAAAGCCCGGGTGAGAGGCAGAGAGGGTTCCTCCACCCCTCTAGAACCATCTCAGCCCAGGATTGGGAGTTTTTTCGCCGTCCTCCCCTCACTGACGCCGGGAGAGCGGGTCTCTGGGGAGCAAGCTCCGGAGCGGGAGCTAATCTCCCCGACCGAAACATCACTAAACCCCGGCTCACCTAAAAGGCCTACGCCACCAGGACGCGAGGAGGAATTGAGATTGCTGAACGTTGTGAGCCCAACCGAGTTAATCCAGAGAGAACTTGGAACGCCAGAGCGAAGTGGAATTCTGGAAGGACTTACCATGCAGAAGCAAGAAGACAAGGTAGAGCCTGAAGGAGCAGTGGGGGAAAACGGGCCGACCTTGTAGCTAGGTCAAAATCTGCAGGCCTTGGAAATGGCGACGGCCTAGCAATAGGCATGGGTAAAGAAGTGAGCCAAGACCCCTTAAGGCAACTGTTACCTGATGCAGAGATATCACTATTAACTATTTGGAAAGCTCTCCAATCGTTGGAAAAAGCAATATTGGGTCTAACAAAAGAGGTCATTGAAGTTAAACAGCAAGTGAGAAATAACGCTACTGAGATTACAATACAAAGTAATAAAATTGAAAAAATTGAAAAACTAATTGATGAAGTTGAGAAAGTACAGTCTGCAATGGTATTAACTGATAGTGAAGTAAACAACAGGCTTGAAAAAATTGAAAATACATTAAGAGCACACAACTTAAGATTCTTGAACTTTCCTGTTTTAAGAAACATTTCCCCATTTGATTTATTTAAGTTGTATGTCTCTCAAACATTAAAAGTTCCGGAAGAACTTAAGCCGGTTGTTTCAAAGGCCTACTACTTATATTCCACTGAAGAGAACCAACAAGCTGCAGCAGATCACGATATACCAGATTTAACGTCATTGCTGGATTCATCACAAGAAATGACAGTAACATATCGTAGACCTCTTTTGGTTACATTCACTTTTCTGATGGACAAAAATAACATCTTTAAGCAATACTTTAGAAATAAGCAAGCTTTATTCTTTGGACAAAAAGTCTGGTGTTATCAAGATCTAGTGAAGCAGACACAAGCAAGGAGAAAGACCTTCCTAAATTTAAAGGAGGAAGCAGTGCAGAAGGGAGCAACCTTTAAGCTTCAATTTCCATGCAAGTGCTCTCTCTTCTATCAGGGTCACCGCTGTGTATTTTTTGATCCAGCTCAATTAAGAGTGTTTTTGGACTCACATTCTATTCCCACTTAGGCCTGTTGTTGGTGTGAGAAGTAATGGGGGGAGGCACCAATTAGGTTGCTAGATATTACTACTTATCTTTTACTTGTTGTAATCGCTCCAATAATAAGCTCTCCTCGTATTTCTTCTATTTGACTATAATATAGAAGTTAAATTGCTTGTAATCAAGGTCTTATAGATTTTTTTTTCTATTCCTGTATTATGGGAAATTTCATTGACAAGTGGATGCTTGTAAATTGTGAAAATGCATAAATAAAAAATTTAAAAAAAAAACAAAAACTTATCCAGCTAACTAAAAACTTATCTGTGCATATTCATTAGTGCAACCACGCTGCTGAGGATCCCGGTTCAATTAGCTGGATTTCTATATTTAGCTAACTTCCCTAGATGGTTAGGATTTTGAATATCAATTAGCAACTCATAGAAATTATTAGGAGCTACCTCCCAAGAAAGAGATCTAGGTGTTATAGTGGATAATACATTGAAATTGTCGGTGCAGTGTGCTGCGGCAGTCAAAAAAGCAAACAGTACATTGGGAATTATTAGATAGGGAATAGTGAATAAAACGGAAAATGTCATCATGCCTTTGTATCGCTCCATGGTGAGACCGCACCTTGAATTCTGTGTATAATTCTGGTCGCTGCATCTTAAAAAAGATATAATTGCGATGGAGAAGGTACAGAAGGTGACTAAAATGATAAAGAGAATGGAACAGCTCCCCTATGAGGAAAGACTAAAGATGTTAGGACTTTTCAGCTTGGAGAAGAGACAGCTGAGGGGGGATATGATAGAGGTGTTTAAAATCATGAGAGGTCTAGAACGGGTTAATGTGAATCAGTTATTTACTCTTTCGAATAATAGAAAGACTAGGGGGAACTCCATGAAGTTAGAATGTGGCACATTTAAAACTAATCAGAGAAACTTCTTTTTCACTCAACACACAATTAAACTCTGGAATTTGTTGCCAGAGGATGTGGTTAGTACAGTTAGGGTAGTTGTATTTAAAAAAGGATTGGATAACTTCTTGGAGGAGAAGTCCATTACCTGCTATTAATTAAGTTGACATAGAAAATAGCCACTGCTATTACTAGCAACAGAAGCATGGAATAGACTTAGTTTTTTGGGTACTTGCCAGGTTCTTATGGCCTGGATTGGCCACTGTTGGAAACAGGATGCTGGGCTTGATGGACCCTTGGTCTGACCCAGTATGGCATGTTCTTATGTTCTTATGCACATAGGACACTGCCACCTATCCCATCACTTTCTAATTTCCTAAGAAGTCTGTCAGGAGGGACTTTGTCAAATGCTTTCTGGAAATCTAGACACACTATATCAAATGGCTCACCTTTATCCATGTTTATTTACACCCTCAAAAAAAAATGTAGCAAATCTGTGAAGCAATACTTCCCTTGGCTAAATCCATGTTGGCTTTTTCCCATTAAACTATGCTTATCTATATGTTCTGCAATTTTGTTCTTTATGATAATTTATACCATTTTGCCTGGCACAGTTGTAAGACTCACTGATCTGTAAAAAATGGGTGTTACATTGGCAACCTTCCAGTCTTCAGATACCATAAATGATGTTATTGATAGTTTACAAATTTCCAATAGCATAAGAACATAAGAACATAAGAAAATGCCATACTGGGTCAGACCAAGGGTCCATCAAGCCCAGCATCCTGTTTCCAACAGTGGCCAATCCAGGCCATAAGAACCTGGCAAGTTCCCAAAAACTAAGTCTATTCCATGTAACCATTGCTAATGGCAGTGGCTATTCTCTAAGTGAACTTAATATCAGGTAATGGACTTCTCCTCCAAGAACTTATCCAATACTTTTTTAAACACAGCTATACTAACTGCACTGACCACATCCTCTGGTAACAAATTCCAGAGTTTAATTGTGCATTAAGTAAAAAAGAACTTTCTCCGATTAGTTTTAAATGTGCCCCATGCTAACTTCATGGAGTGCCCCCTAGTCTTTCTACTATCCGAAAGAGTAAATAACCGATTCACATCTACCTGTTCTAGACCTCTCATGATTTTAAACACCTCTATCATATCCCCCCTCAGTCGTCTCTTCTCCAAGCTGAAAAGTCCTAACCTCTTTAGTCTTTCCTCATAGGGGAGTTGTTCCATTCCCCTTATCATTTTGGTAGCCCTTCTCTGTACCTTCTCCATCGCAATTATATCTTTTTTGACATGCGGCGACCAGAATTGTATACAGTATTCAAGGTGCGGTCTCACCATGGAGCGATACAGAGGCATTATGACATTTTACGTTTTATTCACCATTCCTTTTCTAATAATTCCCAACATTCTGTTTGCTTTTTTGACTGCCGCAGCACACTGTACCGATGATTTCAATGTGTTATCCACTATGACACCTAGATCTCTTTCTTGGGTTGTAGCACCTAATATGGAACCCAACATTGTGTAATTATAGCATGGGTTATTTTTCCCTATATGCATCACCTTGCACTTATCCACATTAAATTTAATCTGCCATTTGGATGCCCAATTTTCCAGTCTCACAAGGTCTTCCTGCAATTTATCACAATCTGCTTGTGATTTAACTACTCTGAACAATTTTGTGTCATCTGCAAATTTGATTATCTCACTCGTCGTATTTCTTTCCAGATCATTTATAAATATATTGAACAGTAAGGGTCCCAATACAGATCCCTGAGGCACTCCACTGTCCACTCCCTTCCACTGAGAAAATTGCCCATTTAATCCTACTCTCTGTTTCCTGTCTTTTAGCCAGTTTGCAATCCACGAAAGGACATCACCACCTATCCCATGACTTTTTACTTTTCCTAGAAATAGCAGATCTGCAATTTCATTTCTCAGTTCTTGCAGCACTCTTGGATATACACCATCTGGTCCAGGTAATTTGCTACTCTTTAGTTTGTTAATTTGCCCTAGTATATCTTCCAGGTTCACTGAGATTTGTTTCAGTTCCTCTGAATCAACACCTTAGAATATCATTTCTGGCATGGGTATATCTCTGCAAATAGAAGCAACTACCTCTCCAATTAATCACTAAAAAGAATAAAGGAGAGAGGAGACCAAATATAATCTACAACTCTAGAACACTTAATAACGCCAAATGACAAAAGCTTTGATACGGTCCCGCACAGGAGACTGTACCTAATGATCCAATCAACTCCCTCACAGCCTTTTTACCTCAAATGTACCTGAAAAGGTTTTTTTTATGAGTTTTTGCTTCAACAGCAAGTTTCTTTAAAAATTCTCTCTTTGCCTTCCTTATCAATGCTTTGCATCTGACCAACAGTGCTTATGCTGTTTCTTGTTTTCTTCATTTAGATCTCTTTTCCATTCCTTGAAAGATTTTCTTTTAGATAGTATAGCCTCTCTCACCTCACTTTTCAACCATGCCAGTAGTCATTTAACCTTCTTTCCACCATTTGTAAATCATGGAAAACATCTGTTCTGGGCTTCCAAGACGGTATTTTAAACAACATCCATACCTGAACTAAACTCTTAACCTTTGTGGTTGCTCCTTTCAGCTTTTTCCTAACCATTTTTCTCATTGTATCATAATCACCTATTTGAAAGTTAAATGGTGTTGTAGTAGATTTCTTTTTTTGTGCTCCCTCCAGTTATTAGGTCAAATTTGATAATGTTGTGATCACTAATGCCACAATAGTGGTTCCAACACTGTTACCTCTTTCACCAAATCCTGTGTTCCACTAAGGACTAGGTCTAAAATAATTTACCCTTGTGTTGGTTCTTGTACTAGCTGCTCCATGAAGCAGTCTTTTATTTCATCTAGGAACTTTACCTCTGTAGCATGTCCTAATGTAACATTCATCCAGTCAATAATGGGGTAATTGAAATCACCCATTATTACTGAGCTGCTGATTTTGTTAACTTCCCTCATTTCTTTTAGAATTTCCTTTTCTGTTAATTCATTCTGGCCAGGTGGACGGTAATACACCCCCAATGCTATATTATTCCCTTTTCACCTGGAATTTCTATCCATAAAGATTCAACATTGCATTTTGTTTCCTGTAGAATTTTCATCCTGTTTGACTCAATGATCTCTTTAACATATAGTGCCACCCCTCCACCAATTTGATCTAGCCTTAAATTTCGATATAATTGGTACCCTGGTATCACAGTGTCCCATTGGTTATCCTCCATCCAGTAGGTCTCTAAGATGCCAATTATATCTACCTCTTCATTTAGTGCTATGCTCTCTGACTCTCCTATTTTATTATTTAGACTGCTACCATTTGTATATAGACATTTCAAAGTATGTTTCCTGTTTGTATTTATAACCTGCTCATCAGTTGATAGAAGTAATTTGGAATCTTTCTGCACTTTACTTCAAGGCACCTGATCCCCTTTGGCATTTATTTCAACCTCTCTACTGGGATGCCATATGTTACCTGTTCTCTTAGTATCCTTCAAAATTACATCATTCTGAACCATACACTTCTGAGTGACTGTCAGCTTTCCCCCATCATCTAGTTTAAAAGCTGTTCTATCTTCTTTTTAAAGGTTAGTGTCAGCAGCCTGGTTCCACTCTGGTTAAGGTAGAGCCCATCCTTTCAGAAAATTCCCCTCCCCCTTCCCCAAAATGAAGCCCAGTTCCTAAAAAATCTAAAACCCTCTTCCTTGCACCATTGTCTCACCCATGCATTGAGACTTTTGAGCTCTGCCTGCTTTTGGGGTCCTGCACGTGGAACAGGAATCATTTCAGGGAATGCCATCCTAGAGGTTCTGAACTTCAGCTTTCTACCTAAAATACTAAATGTGGCTTCCAGAATCTCCCTCCCACATTTTCCTATGTCATTGGTACTCACATGTACCACAACTGGCTCCTCCCCAGCACTGTTTAAAATCCTATCTAGGTGATGTGTGAGGTCTGTCACCATCACACAGGGCAGGCAAGTTATCAGGCAGTCCTCACATCCACCAGCCATCCAGCTATCTACATTTCTAATATCCAACTAAGCAGCAGCCTCTGAATATGGCCAGATATTCAGATGTTGACACTTAGCTGGATAAGTCAGAACTTATCTGGCTAAGGGGCAATTAATATCGACCTCTACAATTTTTCCCTGCACTGAAGTCAAGCTCATCAGTTTATTGCTTCCCATATTATCCCGGAGCCCGTTTTAAAGATCGGTGTTACATTGGCCACTCTCCAATCTTCAGGTACAAGAGAATATTTAGAAGCATGTTATTGTTACATAAAAGAGAGCTTTTTCAAGCTCAGTGTCCTAAAGAAACTTAGACCCCTCCTCCACTATCACGACTTCCGGACGGTTATCCAAGCTACTCTATCCTCAAAGCTTGACTACTGTAATGCCCTTTTCCTTGGACTACCCTCCTCCACCATTAAACCCTTACAAATGTTCCAAAATGCGGTTGCCAGGGTCATCACAAACACACGCAAATCCGATCACATCACTCCCATACTCAAAGACATCCACTGGCTCCCCATAGCATCCCGTATTCTCTTTAAAACCCTATCCATAATACACAAATCCATCCACTCCTACAACTCCAACTGGCTTGATGAGCCCTTCTGCCTCACACGCTCGGATCGACCTACCAGATCAAACAACAAAGGAACTCTAACAATACCGCCCCTTAAAAGAGCCCGCTTCTCCACCACTAGGGATCGCGCTATCTCCATAGCTGGCCCCAAGCAATGGAACTCCCTCCCGATTGTACTTAGACTCGAACCATGCTATTCGAAATTCAGAAAGAAACTAAAGACCTGGCTATTCCGGCAAGCCTACCCAGAATAGTCCGCTTCTTAATCCCCCCCCCCCCTAACACTTGCATACATATTCATCTATCAAAATCCTCTTCAGTAATATAAACCCCCTGTAATCTTCATAAGACCCCTGTACTCAATTCCTTCATTATGCCCTGTATATAAGTTCACCACTGCATATAGCTGTTTTTGTTAATGTTTACTGCTACTGTTTTTTGCACATTCCGTACTTCTGTATCTCCTTAATTACTTATTCTCCCTTCCCCCACCCCTGTTCTTTGTATTTTCAATCTTTCAGTTGTAATGTAAACTGGTATGATGTTTGCACACTAATGCCGGTATATAAAAATCTTAATTAAATAAATAAATAAATAAATAAATAAATAAATAAATAAATTCAACATGAACTGATGTGTGGTGAACATAAATACCTGATCAATATATCTTGGCAACAAAAACTTTTATTGTAAATACAATCACCACAATGGTGTACATTAGCCAAAGAATTTGTATGGTACAATGTTGAAACTAGAGCCCTGACACTGCCATGTTTCACATCAGGCTGTGTCAGGGGGACCAGACACTGTGGGCCAGATTTTAAAGGCCCGGCGATGCGCATAAAGCCCTGGGACGCATCTAAGTCCTGGGGCTTTACTAAAGGAGCGGTCTGGGGCGGGGCTTTACTAAAGGGACGGTCCGGGGCCTGGCGTGGATGGGGCATGGGCGGGGCAGGATCAGAGGCTCCTGGCACAGTGTCTATTTGCTGCTGTGCCGGAGGCAGGTGCAAAAGGTAAGACAAAGGTCAGGGGAGGCATCATATTGGATAATACTTTAAAATCGTCAGCTCAGTGTGCTGCAGCAGTCAAAAAAGCAAATAGAATGTTAGGAATTATTAGGAAGGGAATGGTTAATAAAATGGAAAATGTCATAATGCATCTATATCGCTCCATAGTGAGACCACACCTTGAATACTGTGTACAATTCTGGTCGTCGCATCTCAAAAAAGATATAGTTGTGATGGAGAAGGTACAGAGAAGGGCAACCAAAATGATAAAGGGGATGGAACAGCTCCCCTATGAGGAAAGGCTGAAGAGATTAGGGCTGTTCAGCTTGGAGAAGAGACAGCTGAGGGGGGATATGATAGAAGTCTTTAAGATCATGAGAGGTCTTGAACGAGTAGATGTGACTCGGTTATTTTCACTTTCGAATAATAGAAGGACTAGGGGGCATTCCATGAAGTTAGCAATTAGCACATTTAAGACTAATCGGAGAAAATTATTTTTCACTCAACGCACAATAAAGCTCTGGAATTTGTTGCCAGAGGATGTGGTTAGTGCAGTTAGTGTAGCTGGGTTCAAAAAAGGATTGGATAAGTTCTTGGAGGAGAAGTCCATTAACTGCTAGTAATCAAGTTGACTTAGAGAATAGCCACTGCTATTAATTGCATCAGTAGCATGGGATCTTCTTAGTGTTTGGGTAATTGCCAGGTTCTTGTGGCCTGGTTTTGGCCTCTGTTGGAAACAGGATGCTGGGCTTGATGGACCCTTGGTCTGTCCCAGCATGGCAATTTCTTATGTTCTTATGTTCTTACGTTAGAGTAGGGGGAAAGGTTAGGGGAAGGGGTGGGAAGGTCAGGCTAAGGGGAAGGGAAGCTCCCTCACAGGCCGCTCCGATTTCAGAGCGGCCTGGGAGGAAACGGGGGAAGGCAGCGCGGCTTGGCGTGCACAAGTTGCACAATTGTGTACCCTCTTGCGTGCGCCGACCCCCGATTTTATAACTTGCACGCAAGTTATAAAATCAGTCGTCCATGTGTGCGCGCCGAGTAGCACGTGCACATGTACGCCCGCACGCACCTTTTAAAATCTACCCCTGTATGTATAGAGGATGTGTATGTTCTGTTTATGTAGAAGGCACATAATTGCATCGAAGAAAACTTATAAATGGAAAACAGGTACTTGCAAGTTGGGTTCTATAATAAATGCTGTAATAAGATCTAGTAGGTTTTACAATTAATGGAGTCGGACACTTTTCCGCGGGATGGCGGGGAAGGATCCTCCCGCAGTTCAGAGAGGTATCAAAACTTGAAACAGCCTGGTTCCATGGAGAAACAAAGGAAACATCAAAGGAAAAGTAGAAGTGCCAACCCTGATTGTAAAATCTTTGAAGTTGTTGAAAAAGGGCTTTATGGCCGTGCGAAAGAAGCAGTTACCTAGTTTCAACACTGTACCATATAAATTCTTTGACTAATGTACACCATTGTGGGGATTGTATTTACAATAAAAGTTTTTGTTGCCAAGATATATTGATCAGGTATTTATGTTCGCCACACATCATTCACGTTGCATTTGTTTTATGAGTGTGTGTGCTATTTACTCCGCCCTTCTTGTGTGCCTTCACCCATTGTTACCTAATTAACATTTTATAAATGATCCAGTTCATTCTTTATGCTTTGCGTTCTATGTGTTGCAGTATCAAAGTCTTTTTTTTTTTTTTATAATCAGTTCTTTTAAATAGCCTAAGTCATAACTAATTAAAGATTAAAGAACACTGGTTAGCCTTAGTGCCCTGAATCAGAGTCAGCAATAAACTATAAATTGCCTATCACCTATCTGCATGCACGTAATGTGCAAAGAAAGGACATAGCTCATTAGTGGATTTATCTATTTGTGTTAATGAGAGGATAGAAAGGCTTTCGGAGGCTCCAGCACCTTCATTTATTCATTTATCTATTAGCAGAAGCAAGGAAAGGTATATCACTGCTCCCTCAAAAAAATCGGTTTCTTGAAAGAACACAACCCAACAGAATGTTCTACCATTCTGTTTCTAACGCTATTCTCCTTTTATTTTCTATTTCTAAAATTCCTTTTAGTCCTTTTAAAGTACACTGCCGAAGGAAAATTTAGTCCCAGTCTTGAGGGGTTTTTTTTAATCACTAAACCAGTAAACACAACAGTCACTTGGTATTGTATCTTCTTAAGCTTACCAATATTTTGACTCAAAAATAGCATGAATCGAAGGGAGCATTTTCAGACTAGGCTACTGTATACTTCCACTTAACCGGTGTCACAGTTTCATCATTGCACCCTTCCTTATGTATAAAGCTCAAATGAGCCCGTACGACTCCGTAACGTTGAAATGGTTATTTTACCACTAAAGAACGCTGGATTCCAAACGCGGCCCATGTGGTGTGTCAGTACACACTAAGGACTGGACAAGATGTTGTGAATCTTAAGATAAGATACCTTTTTAACTGCACAAAGAAAACCTTCATAAAACATTTAATTGTAATTTTATACATAAGGAGGGGTGCAACGGTGAAACTGTGGCACCGGTTAAAAGGCAGTGTATGGTTGCCTAATATGGGAATACTTCCCTTATTGTTGTTTTTGAGTCAAAACATTGGTCAGCATTAGAAGGTACAATACCAAGTGATTGTTTATGGAGGCAGAAAACTAATAATGGCATGCAAAGCACATAGCAGGAGGAAAGGTCTTTTGCTGGCCTTTGAAGAAGAAAGCACAGTGTGGCCTGCTAAAAATCATCTGCAAATGTATATGCTGCAAATTTCCAGCAGCTGTATTGGTCTTAAAATAAACTGTCTCCCTTCAAGGGTCCGATAGCCTTTAATGTGTCAATGTAGGAATTATGTAGACATGATGCGCTTTGTAGACTGTATACTGTTCACAAGTAAGAGCAACCTGTTGCGATTCTGTCCTATTTGGGCAGCTTCTTTACCTACTTTTCTGCCAACTTCTGCAGCCCGGAGGCTGCCGACGATTGCTTTCATGGCCGGAGGCCGCTGACACCTTCCCTTTGCGGCAGGAGCCGTGCTGCTATACCCCCATGCCTCCCAGAAGCCCCGACATTACTTTTTCCCCTCTGGGGGGAAGGGCCTGAAGCCCCGGGCTTTCCTGCGGTAAGGAGCCGTCCTTCCTCCACCTCCTGCGGTTGGGAAAGCTACCTTCCAGCATCGGGCCTACTCAGGGCTTGCTCTTCCTGTTGCACTCAGCGTTGCAGCTTGGATGCTGTCCAGAGTCCTGCCTCTTCCTTCTAGGGAGTGAGGCCGGCTCTCTCTGCAGCATTTAAAGGAACAGCAAGGGAGCAGGCCCAGCTCTGATGTCATTGATGGATCCGCCTCTTCTGCAATATAAAAAGGCCCAGCTTTCATTCCTTCCTTGCCTTTGCAAGGAGCCAGTCCTCCTTAGGACTTCTCGTCATCTGCTTCTCAAGGCACTTCGTTCTATGTGGGATCCCGTGTCTTTGTGATGTCCTCACACTATGTCTTCGTCTTCATCGTCTCCTCTTGATGTCTTCCTTATCTGGTTGATCTTCGTCCTAGCAGCGCAAGTCTCCATAAGGTTCCAGCTTCTTATTTTAACTGCGTCGAAGAGGCATCCCCTCAAACCCTAAACCTTACCTGGATCCTCGGAGTCTGCACCCTGCCTCCATTTCACGAATGAACTCTATCTGATCTGTTCCGGCGTGGCCCTGCCTGGCCTTTATCAGCTGTACAGGGTGCATTTGGAACAGGCTTCATCGGAGTCTTCACTTCATCCCCTATCTTCTCTGTGTGGGGAACCACCAGCGTGGTCCGTGACCTGTCTTCATTGGCTGAGTGTATGGGTGCGTGATGTGCAGTACCAACTCAGCTCTGCCAACTTGTGTGGGGAACCACTAGCATGGTCCGTGACCAGCCTACCCGGCTGTGTAGGGCGCACTGCCTGCGTGGTCCGAAACCAGTCCAGCTAGGTTGCGTAGGGCGCATGACGTCCGGTACTGACCAAGTCCTCTTCAAGCAACTCATGGCCTTCCAGAGTGTCTTCATATTCGTAATCAGAGTTCCTCTTCACTCCACGTATCCAGATTGCATTTCTTCATGTCGAAGTCTCGTCTTGCTTCTTGTATCCAGAGTGATGTCCCACTTCACATATCCTGGGTCTTGTCTCACTTCAAGTCTTTGTCTTTGATGTCCTCATCCTCTGACTGCTGTCTGCCCTGATGCAGTTGCTGCTCCGTGTGGCAGGTCCCAAAGGGCTTGGAGTAGTCAGAGGACCACTCATGGGACCAACATTGCATTGTTTGGGTCTCTTTCTGCTGCGTACAGGTGTGGCTGTGGTTGAGGACATTGCTCTCCATCTTCAACCCATGCTGGGGCACCTCTCACCTGCCTTGGTGCTTGCCGAAGCTCCTCTGCGGCTGTATCGGGGCCCAGGGGCACACGAAAACATCAGAGATGGAACCGCTACCCGCATTTCCACAACACAACCAGAGGAATAATGTCAATGTATGCTTTCTTGACTAGTTTTTGGGAGTTATTTATTTAGATCTGATGAAGGGAGTAGCTAGTCAAGAAATATATTGTTAATCCCATAAAAACATATCAGCCTGTATTGTTTTGTTTATTGACGCTGAGTCCATGCTATCAAATGGACTAACATGGCAACCATAGTACTGTAACTAAGATTTGTAATTTCTTATCAATTATTTGACATCTCCTACTAAGCGATGCCCTTTCATTAATATTCCCTGACTGCATATATTACAGTTTTGTATATGCCCAGTCCTAGAGCACTAAGCTGCACATACCAGTTCAGAGCCGAGCTGATGATTTCTTTTACACAGCCCCTCTACTGGCACAAATCCCACTGCATAAAAAGTCCCCTGGCATTTGGTTTCTGCAACAAAGAAACTGCCTAGTGCTTGGGAAACCAAAAGTTATTGCTTTTGAGCTGAAAAATATTAAAAGAAAAAAAAATGAAGAAAACTGTCTACCCTCCTTCTTTATTTCTAACTTAGTTGGGCATTTAAAAAAATAACCATTAAAGAATTTACTGAAATGATTGCTTGCAAATAGTGATGCTTCAATGCCATGATAATAACAATGATTATTATTTCGATTGTCATAGCAGGTCATGCAAACCGTGTTCAGCAAATTTCTAGGTATGGGGCATTCTAGTATGAGGCACCTGCTTGCACTAAGGGCATCAGAGGTTTGTTGGTAGAGAGATAAATGTGTATCAGGTTGCATTTATCCTGGTCACTTCTGACACTGACTGCTGATAAATCCCGAGTGTACTGCATATATGCTTTTAAGTAATTATATCTGCAGTAGGATATATCATTCTTGGAATCAATGTTTTCCACAGGGGTGCAAAAACATTCATGAGTGCCATCATCATGTCTGTACGTGATAGCAGGGGGATTTGTGCTGCAAAGCAAAGCTGTCTCGGTTAGAGCACTTTCCTAGGAAAAGATATGGCCAGTTGGGATTTAATGTGAAATGAACTGTCATCTCAAAGAGTGCATCAGTGACATTCATGTATGCCAACACCACTAGAAGCTTGTCAGATCGGCAGAAATAATTGGTCAGAAGAGACATATCCTTGCATTAGGGCTGACCATAGGAGGGATGAGGGGCCCAGGACAGTTCAGTTACAGTGGCACCCAGTTTGGATTTGGGTTTTGGATGGAATTACTTGCCTTTTCTAATTGTGCTCAAGGTGTTACATTTCAGGAATGGTAGATATTTCCCTGCCCCATAGCACTGTGTCTATGAGGAAAATGCTTGGTAAATGACCCCCTAGTTTGTAACTGAGGCAAAGGGGAATGTGAAATAATTTGCCCAAGATCACAAGGTGTGTCAGTGGCCTCCTCTTCTTCTGAGTATGAAGAGCCTTGGGGAGAAGACTCCCATCTGCAATAACCACCACAGTAGATCCTCCCTGCAGAGCAGGCCACATCAGCAATTGGCCCTCCAGTATCGGGAAGGAATAGAAGACATCCAGTATCGCCACTAGGAAATAATAAAAATAGGAGGAGAGGCCACCATAAAGTCCTGGGGCCTCTGAAAGTGAGAGGCCTGGGTAGTCACTCCAGTTTCTTTCTCCCCAAATATGGCTGTGCCTAGCATAAACATGCTTGTTGTTCTTAAAAGAGAACAGTATTCTAATCTGCACAAATGTCAGGCCATTTTTCATAAAATACTAATTCAGAAACTTTGTTGGTGTCAATATATGATTCACTACTGCGACATTTGGATAAAGGAATACCCTGCCTTATGGTATTCTTGGACATATCCAAGCATTTGGCAATGTTAATCATGCACTACATATTCAGATCATCCTTTATTGGAATTGAAGGTGATGTCTTATGGTTCTGTCAGCAGCGAGTTAGGCTTGCTGGCACCCCTCTAATTGGTATCCCATTACAGCAGGAGTCCCTGAAGGCTCTGCCATTTCATTTGTTCTTTTTAACATTTATACTGTATGTCACCTCTATGTTCTATTATTTTTAAGTGAGGACCACAGTTTATGATATATGCAAATGATAATACATATTCTTTATCCCATAACCCAAGATCTAAATACTGATACTAATTCTTTTTCAAATTGTTTATGATTTATTTATTTAAAAAATACTTATATTCCGTTACGAGAATCTATTCAGTGTGGATTTCAATAAAACAATCATAAAAACAACATGATACAAAAAAACCCATTACATTTACAAACCAATTAAAAAAAAATGCATTTAAAACATAACTTTAAAATATACAAAGAAGCCAGGTCATTCTGCCTCATCCCAATGCTTCTTCAAAAAACACTGTTTTCAAAGCTTTTCTAAACATTTTTAAGTCCTGCTGCCCTCAAAGCTCAACCAGCAATTTATTCCACTTAACAGCTGCTATAGAAGAAAAGGCTCTCGCCCTAGTTTGAACCCACCTGTACTTTTTTAACAGAAGAGAGAGCCAACAAGTGAGTGCTCTCCGACCTCAATGCTCGCCCGGGGCTATACAATTCAATCAAATCTCTTAGCATACGGGGGAAGGATTTTTCAATAGTTTAAAGACAGTGGTCTTTCAATCTCACCCTCCATTTAACTGGGAGCCAATGTAAATCCTGGAGTTACACATTCTCTTCTAGATAGAGCAGTTAAGATAAATCAGTTAAAATCGAGTTGCTTCATTCTATGCCAACTGCAAAACTTGCATCAACCTATCTGGTAATCCAATATACACGATGCCACAATAATCCAAGTGGCTCAAAACCAATGCTTATACAACCATAAGAAAATAAGCATGAGGTAAAAAGATTTTTAACAGGTGAAACAACTTAAGTTTATAAAATGCTATTTTTGTGGTATGGCTAACCTGTTGCTTCATAGATAGTTGGGAATCTAAAAAGACTCCCAAACTCTTTACTTCAGATTGAATTGGGACAGCTAAGTCTTTTGATAACCATTCTTCTTCCTGGTTCTTAGTCTCAAAACATTTTCCTACCTACAAGATCCTGGTTTTCTTTATATTTAAAACAAGCAATGCTTCATCAACCACGCCTGTACTATGTCTTGCAACCTGATCTCAGGTATATCACCACTAGAACTACATGGCAAAAAAAAATTGAGCATCATCATCTTATATAAAATATTTGACATTCAGAGATTGGAAATGGGCTCCTATGGATGCCAGATAAATATTAAACAATCCCAACTCCAAAAATATCCCGTATATATGTTCAGAAATTGTATTCTTATAATTTCTCAATATGAAACTTAAAGTTTCTTTTTTATTTTTTACGGCAATTTTCTTTAAAGCATTGTTTCAAAATGCCAGAAAAATTTGTTAAGGCGAAGGTGAAATGTTTCATAAAATTTCTCATAACATTACCACCATGTAATGTATCAAGTTTTTTAATCATGAACTATCCACCTCCGTCCTTGATATTTATTTTTATTTTATTTTGTGAGAATGTGCGCTATGGGGTAGATTTTTAAAAAATGCGCGTTCGCGTACTTTTGTTGGCGCACCAGTCGCAAACAAAAGTACGCTGGATTTTAGTAGATACGCGCGTAGCCGCGCGTATCTTCTAAAATCCAGGATCGGCGCGCACAAGGCTGCTGATTTTGGGCAGCCGGCACGCGCCGAGCCGCGCAGCCTGCCTCCGTTCCCTCCGAGGCCGCTCCGAAATCAGAGCGGCCTCGGAGGGAACTCTCTTTCGCCCTCCCCTCACCTTCCCCTCCCTTCCTCTACCTAACCCACCCCCCCGGCCCTATCTAAACCCCCCCTACCTTTGTCCACGGATTTACGCCTCCCGGAGGGAGAAGTAAATCCACGCGCGCCAGCGGCCCGCTGGCGCGCCGAGACGCGACCCAGGGGCGGTTCCTGAGGGCGCGGCCACGCCCCCGGACCGCCCCGGGCCGAAACCATGCCCCTGGGCCCACCCCCGAAATGCCGCGTCCCGCCCCCTAAATGCCGCGTCGATCGGCCCCGCCCCCGACACGCCCCCGACATGCCCCCGACAAAAAACCCCGGGACTTACGCAAGTCCCGGGGCTCTGCGCGCGCCGGCAGGCCTATGGAAAATAGGCGTGCCGGCGCGCAAGGCCCTGCTCGCGTAAATCCGTGCGGATTTACGCGAGCAGGGCTTTTAAAATCTGCCCCTATATGCCTAAGCATATATTATACTCTCAGAGTCAAGATTTGTTAATAATTCCTTCACATAAAGATGCAAGATTGGTTGTTACACGTGAATGCATGTTTTCTGTGGTTGACCTTGTATCATGGAATGCATGTCTGTGCTACATCAGATTTGAAAGAATTCCATAAAAAAATTAAAATATATTTCATCAAGCTTTTGGGTAATATTATTATGGTTTGAATTTTATTTTTTTTATTTATTGTGGGGCAGATTTTAAAAAGTTGCGCGAGCGCGTACTTTTGTTCGTGCAGTAGGCGCGAACAAAGGTACGCCTGATTTTATAAGATACGCGCGGCTACGCGCGTATCTTATAAAATCTGGGGTCGGCGTGCGCAAGGCTGCGCAAAATCGGCAGCCTACGCGCGCCGAGCCACGCAGCCTGCCTCCGTTCCCTCCAAGGCCGCTCCGATTTCGGAGCGGCCTCGGAGGGAACTTTCCTTCGCCCTCCCCGCACCTTCCCCTTCCTTCCCCTACCTAACCCCCCCCCCCCGGCCCTATCTAACCCCCCCCTTACCTTTGTCGGCAAAGTTACGCCTGCTGGAAGCAGGCGTAACTTTGCGCGCGTCAGCCGGCAGCCCCGCTCCGTCCTCCGGTCCTGGGGGCTGGTCCGGAGGCCTCTACCACGCCCCCGGGCCGGCACCACGCCCCCGGGCCCGCCCCCAAAACGCCACGGCCCGCCCCCGAAATGCCGCGTCAGTAGGCCCCGCCCCTGACACGCCCCCTTACAAAAGCCCCGGGACTTACGCGAGTCCCGGGGCTCTGCGCGCGCCGGCAGGCCTATAGAAAATAGGCGCGCCGGCGCGCAAGGCCCTGCTCACATAAATCCGGGCGGATTTACACGAGCAGGGCTTTTAAAATCCGCCCCTGTATGTTCATGTTTTTCCTTTAATATGTTTGTATTTTGTTTTTTAACTTATATTTATGTATTATGTTCTTCAATTTGAATGACTGTTGTTGTAATAAGCGGATTATAAGCAATTTTAAATACTTAATAAATGGTGGAAGTCTTAGATCTCCAATCTTTTCTCTATCTGTGCATCTCTCAGCATTTGGGCCAGGAAAAACTCTTCCCTTCCAGGTCATGAAAAAGCAAGGCTTCCCAGGTGGACAAGAGTATCCTAGTTGGGCAGAAAAAAGTCCCCTTCCAAAAATGCAGGCATACAAAAATAATTGCCCTCAGTCTTTGCACAGTCTCCCAATGTTACCTCTCCCCAGGGAGGGAAGATTCCAAATGGGTGTCTTCAGATATATCAAAACGTTCTTACTCGTAAATCTCTCTCTCAAGATGAGTCACAGGAACTCTTAGATGAAGTGTTCCAGGCAGCAGAGTAGCAGCTCTCCTGATCTTCTTCTTGTCAGGACAGGAAGGGTGGCCATATGCTTCCCCCCAAAAATACAAGATAATCTTCACAAAAAGGTCAGAAGTGGAATCCTTCTACTGCAAGTCACCTTTGTTCCAGCTCACTTTGTGTGGAGAGGGAGAGCAGTGGAATCTTCCCTACCTCCTGATCTAATATAGCCAGGGACTACTCAAAATCTACCATCAAAGGATATCAGGGCTCTCATAGAAGAAATTCTCAGAACAAGTCCACAAAGCCCACCGCTAGCTGCTAACTAAAGATTGCCACACCTTGCAATGATGCAAGTTGCTTTTATAACCCAAGGGGGCTGACCATTTCAGCAACCTCTTTGGAGGAGCTGCTCCAAACTGGTG
This sequence comes from Rhinatrema bivittatum, assembly GCF_901001135.1. Taxonomy (NCBI): domain Eukaryota; kingdom Metazoa; phylum Chordata; class Amphibia; order Gymnophiona; family Rhinatrematidae; genus Rhinatrema; species Rhinatrema bivittatum. Next base: position 285,203,069 of record NC_042621.1, read on the forward strand.
TATCCCTCCCTCTACTACCTCTTTCCTATCCTAGCATTAAAGAGAATTTAGAACTAACTAATGCCCTTTCGTAATGATTCCCAAATGGTCATTACACAAAGATTAAAGAAAATAAAAATGAAAGGAGAAAACAGAAGTAGAGTTATCTGGGTGTCTCATCATATGCTTGGCTATTGGTGAGATATTTGACTTTTGATTAAATGCAAGATTTTGACACTAGGTTCTCACGTCTTTGTCTTTTAAGGAAATATAATTTTACAGTGAAAAAGTATTTATTTATATTTATTTGATTTTTCTTTGTTAAGCCGTCACAAATGTTTCTTGCTTCTCAGCATGGCCAAATAAAACACCTTCATTTTAGTTTACTGAGATGTGTGCTTATGTACATGTGCATTAATATGTGAATGTTTGCTTTCTGCATTATTGGTGTTTTAGTTAAGTCAGCACAAAGCAAATACAATAAAAATGAAAATCACAATTTTTTTAATATTGGTCATGATGTTAGCAGACTGAGATACATTTAATTTTTTACAGAACAAATACAGCAGGAGGCTTAAATAAGAAGGGTTTTCAGATTACCAAACATATCCATTGTACCTAAAGAGACCTCACACATTTTAATGCAAAGACCCAGGAGCATGCAGCTATCAGGATGGTATTTCTGCAGTGAAAATATGCCGGACTTGTTCAAGCTTTAATTGTGCAGTTACAATTCCATACAGTGAATATTGCAAATGAAAGGGAAATGTTGGGTCAGCACACGTTGTCGATCTTCTTGTGCACAGAAGAAATTTATCCCCTATACTGTATGCTGCCTTGAGTTTCTGCAATCCACATGCATTACCCTGCATTTTGTAGCATTAAATCTTAGCTGTCAGACTGTAGACCATTCTTCAAGGCTGATGAAGAGGGATCTAGTGAAGCTTGAGAAATGGTCTAGACTCTGGCAGCTAAGATTTAATGCTAAAAAATGCTGAATCATACCTTTGCGTTGCAAAATCCCAAGCCAGGGATACTGTATAGAGTATGAAGTTGTTCTGTTCATAAAAGTAGGATCTGGGGATGATTGTATCTGATGATCTTAAGGTGGCCAAGCAGCACAAGTCAAGATGATGCTTTGCGTGCATAGGGAGAGAAACAGCAAGCAGGAAAAAGGAGGTGATATTGCCTCTGTATAAATCTCTGGTGAATCCTCATTTGGAGTCCTATATATAATCCTGGAGACTGCACCTTCAAAAGAATATAAATTGAATAGAATCGGTACAGAGAGCAGCTACTAAAATGATCAACAGTCTTCATCATACAGCATAAGGGGATAGATGTGCAGATTTCATTCCTATACTCTAGAGGATAAAAGAGAAGATATGATAGAGATCTATAAATGCATCCAAGGAATAAATTCTCAGGAGGTGGGTCTCTTTGAACAAAATAAAATGCTCTGGAATAAGGGATCATGGGATTATGGTGAAAGAAGGTAATTGGATCGAGGAAGAGCGCTCAATGTCATCTGCAGCATAAGAGCATAGATTTGGATTTCAGCAAAACTTTTGATACGGTTCCACACAGGAGGCTTGTGAATAAAATGAGAAGCTTAGGAGTGAGTGCCAAGGTGGTGGCCTGAATTGCAAACTGGTTGATGGACAGAAGACAATGTGTGATGGTAAATGGAACTTACTCTGAAGAAAGAGCGGTGTTAAGTGGAGTGCCACATGGATCAGTGTTGGGACCGGTCCTGTTCAATATCTTTGTGAGCAACATTGCGGACAGGATAGAAGGCAAGGCTTGTCTTTTTGCAGATGATACTAAGATCTGCAACAGAGTGGACACATCGGAAGCAGTGGAGAGAATGAGATGGGATTTAAGGAAGCTGGAAGAGTGGTCGAAGATATGGCAGCTGAGATTCAATGCCAAGAAGCACAGAGTCGTGCATATAGGATGTGGAATCCAAAAGAACTGTATTTGATGGGGGGTGAAGGGCTGATGTTCATGGAACAGGAGAAAGACCTTGGGGTGATAGTGTCTAACGATCTGAAGTCAGCAAACAATGTGGCAAGCGATATCTAAAGCCAGAAGAATGCTGGGCTGCATAGAGAGAGGAATATCTAGTAAGAGAAAGGAAGTGATGATCCCCTTATACAGTGCTTTGGTGAGGCCTCACCTGGAGTACTGTGTTCAGTTATGGAGACCGTATCTCCAAAGGAACAGAGACAGGATGGAGGAGGTCCAGAGAAGGGCGACCAAGAAGATGGATGGTCTTCATAAAATGACTTATGAGGAGAGATTGAAGAACCTAAATATGTATACTATTTAGGAGAGGAAGAGCAGGGATGATATGATACAGACTTTCAGATACTTGAAAAGTTTTAATGATCCATGGTCAACAACAAACTTTTTCTGTTGAAAAAAAATCAATAGAACTAGGGGTCACGATTTGAAACTGTTGTGTCCGTCGGTGCCCGATGCCCTCTCTCCACCCTCCTTACCTCGTTGGTGCCTCCTTCTCTGTCTGCAGGAAGATTGGCTGCCGCAGCGTCCATTGCCAAGGACCCTCCGGTGTTCCCGGGCCGGCTCGACGCTGTAACCGCCATGTTTCCTGGAGGCCTAGGGGCGCGTGCGCGGCGTGGCCCCGACTGAAGTACCGGCATTGGCTCGAACCTCAAGGGCGTCCCCTGAAGATGATGTCACCCATGACGGATATTTAAGGTCTCAGAATTTGCTAACACATCGAGTTAGCAAGGATTGACAACGTACGCTCTTGTCTGTCTAAGCTACTCTGCCTCCTCGGACTTACTAGAGGTACCCGCTCCTCGGGGGCCTCGCTCTCTCTTTGTTTTTTCAGGCGACAGTCTGGAACCTGTACTCATTCCTTGAGGGCCCTGATCCCAGACTTGCTTCGTATACTCTTCTGCCTGGAAGTCATCATTACCAACTGTCAGGTCGATACAGTAAAGTGTGCTCCGTTGGAGCGCACTGTCAGCCTGCTCTGGACACGTGTTTTCCCTTACCCCTTATTCAGTAAGGGGAGGAAAACACGCGGCCCACCCGCGGCACCTAATAGCGCCCTCAACATGCAAATGCATGTTGATGGCCCTATTAGGTATGCGCGCGGGATTCAGTAAGTAAAATGTGCAGCCAAGCCGCACATTTTACTCTAAGAAATTAGCGCCGACCCAAAGGTCGGCGCTAATTTCTTCCGGCGCCAGGAAAGTGCACAGAAAAGCAGTAAAAACTGCTTTTCTGTGCACCCTCCGACTTAATATCATGGCGATATTAAGTCGGAGGTCCCCAAAAGTAAAAAAAAGTAAAAAAAAAAAAAAAATTGAATTCGGCCCACGGCTGTCGGGCCGAAAACCGGACGCTCAATTTTGCCGGCGTCCGGTTTCCGAGCCCGTGGCTGTCAGCGGGCTCGAGAACCGACGCCGGCAAAATTGAGCGGCGGCTGTCAAACCCGCTGACAGCCGCCGCTCCGAGCCAAAAGGAGGCGCTAGGGACGCGCTAGTGTCCCTAGCGCCTCCTTTTCCTCGTTTGCACCGCGTCGCCTCATTTGAATACTGGATCGCTCGCACCGGCGAAGGGCCTGTGAGTGCGCCAGGAGAGCGGGCGTTCGTCCGCTCTCCCACGGTTTTACAGTATCGATCCGTATATCAGCTACATCAGTGAGTTATCTTTCTCTCTGAGCTTTACCTGGAACCAGTTACTCGCTCCTCGAGGGCCTATACCTTCCAGCTCCTGGGCTTCATTGGGACGTTGTGTGAGTGTTACCATCTGCATACCCTGCCTACTCACTATTTCTCAGTCTCTCTTCAGCTCAACTTCCAGGAATTGCTGTTCCAGTATCTGAGGAACTACAGCCCAACCGGGCTTACCAGCTCACTAATTCCACCTCTGGTGGTTCAGTATACTGTCTAAGTAAAAGAACTATTTATTTATGTATTTATTTATTTAAAGTTTTTTATATACCACATAATGGATAAATATATATCCGTCTAGGCGGTTTACACATGGTCAAAACATACATAGTATAAAAGTACAAACAATTGTTAAGAGGTTAATTAAAAAACTTGATATTATGCAAATTATTGTAGCTAGAAAGCTTGGATAAATAAGTAAGTTTTCAGCGATTTTTTGAAATCTCTACGGTTAGCAGTTAGTCGGATATAGTCAGGTAAAGCGTTCCATAAATTTGGACCTGCAACTGAAAAAGCACGTTTACGAATCAGAGATAAACTTACAGATTTTACATTAGGAATTTCTAATAAACATTTGTCAAAAGAGCGTAATTGTCTGGAAGGTTTATAAATTCGTAGTAGTGAACATAGCCAGATTGAGTCATTGTTATAGATCAGATTGTGTATAATGGATAAGATTTTGTATGTTATACGGTATGATACTGGAAGCCAATGTAATTGTTGTAAAATCGGAGAAATGTGTTCGCTTCGACGGATATTATATAACATAAGGGCAGTCGCATTTTGAATTAATTGAAGTGGATGAATTGTTGATTGGGGTAGGCCAAGGTATAAAGCGTTGCAATAGTCTAATGAAGACAGGACAAGGGTTTGAGTGATCAAACGGAAATCATTTGGCAAAAGTAATGGTTTTAATTGCTTGAGCATGTAAATTTTGTAAAAGGATTTTTTTACAATTTCAGATATGTTGTTTGTCAGTGATAATTTGGAGTCAAGAATAACTCCTAAATTTTTTGCATGTGTTTTTAAGGGGATGGTTTGGTTTTCAAAGGTAAATGTTGCTGGGGGTTTGTGAATTGAGTCTGGAATAGTGGATAGATAGATTAATTCTGTTTTGTTTGTGTTTAATTTTAGCCTGTTATGAGAGAGCCAGGTTTTTATTGTAGACAAATATAAGTGCAGTAATGAGAAGGTTTTAGACCAGGAATCAGTGAAGGGTATGGTAAACTGAATATCGTCAGCGTAAATTTTGAAGTTTAAGTTTAAACCGTCCAGAAGTTTACACAAAGGTAACAGGTATAGGTTGAATAGAAGAGCTGATAAAGCTGATCCTTGGGGTACTCCTGTGGGGGTGGAGTACCATTGTGATGATTGGTTGTTTGTCATGATTTTTTGTTGACGGTTGGATATAAATGATGTAAACCATTGTAAAGGAAGACCGGAAATGCCTATTTGAGTTAGATTGGTAATTAGAATGTCATGATTTATTGTATCAAATGCGGCGGAAATATCAATTAATACCAGTAAGTAGTTTGTATTGGAGTCAAATCCTCGAATTATGGTGTCAAAAGATGATATAAGTAAGGATTCCGTACTGTGTCCTTTTCTAAAGCTGTGTTGGTTAGTGTGTAAGATGTTATTTTCTTCGATGTAGTCGGATATTTGGTGTAAAACTACTGATTCTATGATTTTTGCTAAAGATGGTAATAGAGCGATAGGGCGATAATTAGTAACATCAGCAGGATCGTGGTTTTTCTTTTTTGGAATGGGTATAATAGCAGTTTGTTTTAAGGAATCTGGGAATATACCTTGTTGTAAAGAAGCATTTACTATATTTGTAATGATTGGAGCGAGAGGATTTTTTAAGTCTTTAAGTAAAAAGCCAGGGCAGGGATTAAAAGAACTATTTGATGGTTTGGATTTAGTGAGTATTTTCGTTATGGTATTGTCGTTTACAGATGAAAATTCGGAGAAAGCACAAGTGAGTTGGGGGGTATTATTTCTAGGAATTGGTAGAAGGTTAAATTCGTGCGAGATGTCATCAGTTTTCTTCTTGAAGAAGGAAGCAATGTTGTTACAGAAGTTATTAGAAGTGTCAGATGGTGTGTTGGGTTTTATTGTTGTTAAGTTTTTTACTATTGAAAAAAGAGTTTTTGGGTTACCGTTTGCTTGTTTTATTTTGGTAGAGTAGAAAGATTTTTTGGTCTGTGTTATTTCTCTCTTGTATTTTTGTAGAAGTGCATAATATTCTTGTTTACATGCGGGTATTGGATTTTTACGCCACCTTCGCTCGAGATAGCGAAGTTTGCGTTTGGTGTTCTTTAAGGAATCATTGTACCATAATGTTGGTTTTTTTCTTATTGATTTTTGAGGTTTTAGAGGTGCAATTTGGTCTAGCATTTCGGTGATAGAATTGTTCCAGTCATTTACTAGGTCGGTTATGTCAGAATATGAGTTTTGGTTAATTATTGGCATTAATGTGTTAATAAAAAGATCATTGTTTATTTTCTTCCTACGTAGAACAGTAGGGTTGTTTTGTGTTGAGTGGGATTGAATATTTTGTGGATTCTTTATTTTACCTGTAGCTTTGATGAGGTAATGATCTGACCAAGGTACTGCAGTAATGTCAGAGGAAAATTCTATGTGTGATTGATTATAGTATAATTGATCTAAGGTATTTCCTTGTCTGTGTGTGGGGCCTGTTATGAGTGAAATAAAGCCAAGACCTTGAAGTGCATCAGAGAAATTAGATATCGTATGATTTTGTTGCATTTTGTCTCCTAACTTTGAGCCTGACCGGTGAGCCTGACCGGTGGTCCCTCTCGGGATCTTCCCCCGGGGCGTGGTCATCTGCCACCGGCCCAAGGATCCACCCACTACTCTCCTAAATAAATAACAGAAAATAACAGATTGCTAACTCCTAGCATCAGAGCCTGAACAGATTGCTAACTCCTAGCAGCAAGTCTGAACAGAAACTCCAGGGAGGAAGACTCAGACCCAATGTCAGGAAGTATTTCTTCATGGAGAGGGTGGTGGATGCCTGGAATGCCCTTCCAGAGGAAGTAGTGAAGACTAAAACTGTGAAGGATTTCAAAGGGGCATGAGATAAACACTGTGGATCCATAAAGGCTATAGGATGGGAATGAAGAGAAGAGCCATGGGGGTGGCTTGCTGGAATGGTGGCTACTACCTGGTGATTACTACCCTTACTCAATAAGAATTCACATGGTTAATGCAACTCCAACATTGCTCTCTGCTTCAACTGCAAGGGGAAATGTGGAAAAGAGGATTTGCATTCAGACAACAACAACAAGGACTGAAATACACAGTCTGGGTAAACAAATAAGCGTGGGGGTAGCTACCTTATTGCAGCGGTTACTACCCTAAACCAATTAAGTCTGATACTTCACTTTGAATGCATATACAGTGTTGCTCTCTGCTTCAATGGCAGGGAGAAATGTGGAAAAGAGGATTTACATTCAGACAACATCCAACAAGGCATTGATCTGTGCAGTCTGGGTAAACAAGCATTGGGGTAACTTGCTTGATGCGGCGGTTACTACCCTTAACCATTAAGCCTTATGCTCACCTTTGATGCAACTCCAACATTACTCTCTGGAGTCTCTGCATCAATGGCAGGGATTGGCAAGAAATTTGAATCAAACTGTTACCAACAAGGGCCCTGAAATTGGTGGTTGATGAAACAGATAAGTATGGGAAAATAAATGTGGGAGCTTGCTGGGCAGACTGGATGGGCCGATTGGTCTTTTTCTGCCGTCATTTCTATGTTTCTATGAGGTAGACTCCAGATTCATCTAAGGAAATATTTCTTTAAGCAAAGAGTGGTAAATGCATGGAACAGCCTTCCTGTAGAGGTGGTGGAGATGAGGGCAGTGTCATAATTCTAGAAACTTGGGACAAGCACAGGGGCTCTCTGAGGGGGAGGAAGAGACTATAAATTTGGACAGGAGATGTGGCTGAGCAGTATGGTCTTTACCTTCTGTTAAGTTCTGTATTTCTATCTTCTGACCTGCTGGTTGAGATAGCTGGCAGTATAGAACCCTGATACCCACTCACTTAGGGGTCAACATTCATAGGTTTTATCACAGAAACATAGAAATAATGGCAGAAAAGGACCAAGCAGTCCATCCAGTCTGCCCAGCAAGCTTATGGTAACATCAGCCATGCCATACAGGTAGCCCCCATACTTAGTTCCCCAAACCGTCAAAGTCAAGGCCCTTGTTGGTTGCTGCCTGAATTCAATTCCCTGTTATCTCTTGCCGTTGAAGCAGAGGACAATGTTGGAGCTGCACCAAAAGTATCAGGCTTATTGGGTAAGGGTAGTAATAGCCGCATCAGTAAGTTACCCCCATGCTTATTTGTTTTCCCAGACTGTAAAATTCAATGTCCTTATTGGTTGCTGTCTGAATCTAATTCCCCTTTTCCCCCTGCCGTTAAAGCAGAGAGCAGTAATGGAGTTGCATCAACAGCATGAAGGCTTATTGGTTAAAGGTAGTTACCACCACACCAGCAAGTTACCCCATGCACTCTTTTCTTCATTTCCATCCTATAGCCATTAGGGATCCACAATGCTATATTTATAGCAGAAATAGGAAGGGAAGGGAAGGAGAGGGAGAGAGAGAAAAATATGTCACTCTATTTATTCCACTGTAAGAGGGCACACTTTTAACTCAGTGTGGATTTGGGGGTGGGGTAGGTTTAGGGGATGGGGGGTTATATACACAGTAGGAGGTAAGAACAACAAAGTTGACATCACTAAAGATTTTTTGCTGTTTGAATCGATGAAAGGTACAATGTGTTTGAGAGTTGGCAGAATAAACCTTACTGTTTTGATTCTAAACCCTTCCCCTATTCACCCACCATCACATATCCCAATTCTCTGAGAAATTTTACTTGGATAAATCATAATCTGCACAAAATAATAGCTGGACAAAATAAAAAAATCTAGCCCAGGATCCGTTCTAGGGGCATGTTTAAAACCTTGGCTGTCAGTATTGATATTCAGCATTGGCCGGTTAACTCTAGCCAGCCAAATAGCAGGCGTAAAGTTAACTAGACAAGTTAACTTTCAGCTTTGTCCCTCCAGAAGAAGCAGTGTCAGAACATGGCTGTGTCAGATGAATTAATTTGTACACCTCATTGTTTACATGGAATGTGTTGCGTTCGGGGGTGGACCCTTGTCCTGGAGTAGTGGAGAACAGATCAATTGCCAGGAAGCAATTGCCCCAAGGGGTCGGAGCACTGGAGGAGACAGAGGCTAGGATGAGCTTCACCACTGGAAGCCCGAGGTCCCCCGGGAGGAGCCCATAGGGACCCGGGCTGCTTGGACTTAGGTGGGCCTCGCAGGGTCTCCTGGAAGGGTGGAAGTCCGGCGTGCCCACAGACAGAAGGGGAGCGCGGTCAGGTTCGAGACTGGAGGTCAGATGGAACAAGGAGGACCAGAATAGCATAGGTGATGATAAGGCTAGGAACAGGGTCAGAATCTAGAGACGTGGTCAAGCAGGCAGAGGTCAGAGTCTGGGGGTCAGTCCGAGAAGTAGTCAGCAAAGCAGAGGTCAGGTTCTGGAGGTCAGACAAGGTCACAGGCAGGCTGAGGTCAGAAGGCAGGCAACAGGCAGACAAGTCTAGGAACAAGCAGAGGTCAGGAGGCAGACAGCAGGCAGACAAGTCAAGGAGCAGACTGGAGTCAGAAGGCAGGCAGTAGACAAGCAGGTCACTTGACAAGCCGAGGTCAGTACCAATAAGACAGTCCGGAGGTACTACCTGGGGAGACGGACAGACGAACAGGAACAGAGTACTAGGCTGGAGTACTAGGATGCAGGAACAAGGCAGGAACAGTACTGGAACAGAAAGATCCTAGAACGAGACTTAAGACAAGGTTCAGATGCAGTGACAATCTAGCATACAAGCCGACCCGATTGCCAAGGCAAGGAAGTACAAGCAGGGACTTCCTTATAACAGGGAATCAATCAGGATGCACCGCGGAGCTAGGACCCACCCTTGGCCCTACAAGAGGCAGGGCGGTCTGTGCGCACGTGCGTAGGGGTGTGGCCAACACAGCCGCGAGAGGCCTGGTGCACAGTGGAAGGCCCAGCAACTGCCGCTGCAGGACACCAAGGCCTGGAAGTGCTTGCAGCTGCCACTAGGGAGGCCGACCTGGGACCTGCCGTGGAGATGAGAAGGCCCGTGCCTGGGCCGGGCGCGGGCGGGATGCGTAACAGAATGCATTGCATTCTGTTAACTTGTGAACATAGAGTGAACTTAAAACGGAGGGCTCTGTTAACATAATTGCTGATCTTGAATTAATATTTTAATAAAGTAATGACCTCTTTGTGACTTAGAACTAGTTACTTTGCCAACATGACAAATTCTTGGGGCTTGATTCACCCCAATTTAATTTTGGCGTCCTATCCCATGACTTTTTCATTTTTTCAAGCATCCAGATAAACCTTATTGACTGGCTCCTAGGAATCACTTTTGGTGCCTTTCAATATATTTTAAATGATCTGGAAAGGAATACGATGAGCGAGGTAATCAAATTTGCAGATAATACAAAATTATTCAGAGTAGTTAAATCACAAGCAGATTATGATAAATTGCTGGAGGACTGGAAGATTGGGCATCCAAATGGCAGATGAAATTAAATGTGAACAAGTGCAAGGTGTTGCATATAGGGAAAAATATGCCCTTGCTGTAGTTACATGATGTTAGGTTCCATATTAGGAGTTAGTACACAGGAAAAAGATCTAGGCATCATAGTGGATAATACATTGAAATCATCGGCTCAGTGTGCTGCAGCAGTCAAAAAAGCAAACAGAATTTTAGGAATTATTAGGAAGGGAATGGTTAATAAAACAGAAAATGTCATAATGCCTCTATATCGCTCCATGGTGAGACCACACCTTGAATACTGTGTACAATTCTGGTCGCCGCATCTCATAAAAGATATAGTTGGGATGGAGAAGGTACAGAGAAGGGCAACCAAAATGATAAAGGGGATGGAACAGCTCCCCTGTGAGGAAAGGCTGAAGAGGTTAGGGCTGTTCATCTTGGAGAAGAGACGGCTGAGGGTGGATATGATAGAGGTCTTTAAGATCATGAGAGGTCTTGAACGAGTAGATGTGACTCGGTTATTTACACTTTCGAATAATAGAAGGACTAGGAGGCATTCCATGAAATTAAAGTAGCACATTTAAGACTAATCAGAGAAAATTCTTTTTTCACTCAACGCACAATAAAGCTCTGGAATTTGTTGCCAGAGGATGTGGTTAGTGCAGTTAGTGTAGCTGGGTTCAAAAAAGGTTTGGATAAGTTCTTGGAGGAAAAGTCCATTAACGGCTATTAATCAAGTTTACTTAGGGAATAGCCACTGCTATTAATTGCATCAGTAGCATGGGATCTTCTTAGTGTTTGGGTAATTGCCAGGTTCTTGTGGCCTGGTTTGGCCTCTGTTGGAAACAGGATGCTGGGCTTGATGAACCCTTGGTCTGACCCAGCATGGCAATTTCTTATGTTCTTATTCTGAATAGGAAATCCAATATGCATTTATAGTTACAAACTGTTGTCCGGAGAGGCTTTTTTAAATTTAAAAAATGGCAAAAATTGAAGCATTTGATTAAAATGACTGATTTTAGATGCATTATGCAGGTATTTGTGATATCTTGCTTGGATTACTTCAATGCCATTTGAGGGCATTGCAGATCCTAATGAAGGCGGCTGTATGGGTTATTACCAACTCTTTGTCTGATTATATTTTGCAGTTTGGATGCAGTTGTATTGGTTGCTGGTTGAATTTTGAGTTCATTTTTAAGATTGATCTATACAATCCTTTATAGTGAATGCCCAGCCTATATGAAATTTAGTGCATACATTGTCCTCAATGAAACCTGCAGTCTATAAATCTGCTATCCATTCCTGGCAGTAAGGAGCTGGATCTTAAACAAACCTCTAAGTTGGTCTTTTTGCAAATAGTTCCCAGTCTGTAGAATTCAATTCCTTTGGAATTGTGCTTATTTAGAGATTACAAATCTTTTAGGAAAAAGACTTAAAACGTATTTGTTTGAAAATGCTTTTGCATCATTTTTATGATGTCTGTTATTTTATTGATGTGTTTTGATTGTTTTTGTATCTTGTTGTGATCCGTTTCAAACAACTTGTTTGGTAATGAATGTGGAATACAAATATTTTGTAAATAAAATACATGTCTTATTGTGGTTTGGTAACTGGTTAAAAGATAGGAAATAGAGATTAGAGAGTAGGACTAAATGGTTATTTTTCTCAATGGCATGCCCCAGGGATATGTACCAGAACCTGTGCTTTTTGATATGTTTATAAATGATCTGGGAAAGAGAGTGATGAATGAGATTATCACATTTGTAGAATGTAGATAAAACAAAATTTTTCAAAGTCGTTAAATCACAAGTCAATTGTGAGGAATTGCAGGAGGACCTTGCGAGAGTGAATAATTGAGCATTTAAATGGCAAATAAAATTTATTTAACGTGGGCTAGTGCAAAGTGATTGATATAGGGAAGAATAATCCAGATTCTAGTTACATGATGCTATGGTCCTTATTAGGCAATAGGTATCACCACCCAGGGAAAAAGCACAGGATTGCTTTTACGGCCAAGTCAAAAAGCAAAACACAATCAAGCAACATTGGCTGAATTATCAAGAAGCCTGCTCACCTGTAAAAATATTGCTAGCAGTAATTTTGTTATGGGTGTTACGGTTCTGGCCGCAAGCACCGAGACCAGACCCTTACCTCTGTGTTCCTTGACCTGTTCCCATTTCTGCTGGCCTGGTTTGTGGCCTGTTTGGCGGCGTCCCCGCGGGGGCCGCACCACCTCAAAATCTCCCGTGGATGCCCTGTCTCTAGGCGCTTTTCTAGGCCGTTTCCCGCCAGTGGTGACTCCGCCCAATTCCTGGCGTCAGACGCCGCGGCCTTGATAAGCCGGCCGCGGACTTTCTGTCTTCGCCTTGCTACAGGGTTACCATCTGGTTCCCAGTTGCTCCATGGCCTGGAGTGGGTTGCCTTGGAACTCGCTCCTTTCCTGCCTGCTTGCTACAGTACTTGCCTGGTTCCTGCCTGCTTGCTACAGTACCTGCCTGGGTCTTGCCTGCTTGCTTCAGTTCCTGCCTGGTTCCAGTACCCGAGTCTTGCCACATTTCCCGCCTGGTTCCGGTACCCGAGTCTTGTTAAAGTTCCTGCCTGGTTCCAGTTCCCGTCTCTTACTACAGCGTTGCTTGCTGTTCTTGTCTGGTTCCAGTTCCTGTCCAGCACCAGCCTGCCTGCCTGCCTGTCTCAGTCTCAAGCTCCACTACTCACCTAAGTCCCAGCGGCTGGGCCCCTACGGGCTCCTCCCGGGGGGCTTCAGCTTCCAGGGGTGAAACCTCACCTAATTCCCAGCAGCTAGCTCCTTCAGGCTCCTCCCGGGGGAGCACCAGCTTCCAGGGTGAAGAGCACCATCCACGTCCTGCCTGACATCTGCC